>NC_142941.1:15180288-15215288 GCF_046866305.1 Octopus bimaculoides | reverse complement strand
ACTAAATATATTATATGGATGCATGCATTTGACCATCCATCACCTGGTTATTTAAAAACGATGTGTGAAATGGCAGAATACCAAATTTGTGTTTGTTCACAACGTTATCGTTTCTTTCTATTCTGCAACACAGTCGGGACACCCCCCCCCCCCCCCCCCATCACTCCCCATTTTAGTATTGGGGTGATTCTTTGAATCACGGTAAAACACACATTTATCACAGACGGTGGCCCTTGTTTGTTTTTTTTTTAATCTATTGAACAAAAATATTCTGGTTTCAGATAATCTAATCTTGGTTTTGGCAAATGTGGCTGTATGGTAAGAAGCTTGCTTCCCAACCATGTGGTCTTGGGTTCAGTCCCACTGCATGCTACCTTGGGCAAGCGTTTCCCACTATGGCCCCAGGCCAACCAAATACTTGTAAACAGATTTGGTAATGGGGTGTGTTTTGTGTAATATGTATGTTTGTCCTCCACCACTGGTTGACACCTGGTGTTGGTTAATGTCCCCATAACGAGCGGTTCATCAAAAAGAGCCCAAATAGAATAAGTACCAGGTTTTAACAAAATAAATACTGGGGTCAGGTCTAGGCAGAGCCTCACCATAGCTTCAGATCAATGACCGTTACAAAAGATAATAGCATTAAGTGCTGGTGGTCATTTATTTCCAAGAGTGAATTCTATATAAGATTTAGATTAAGGCAGTAAAATGGTTAGTAAAACTTTCTGGCCATTCTTTTCTCAAGAGAAAATTTATAGATCTGGTCTTCCAAATTACATACACTATTCACCCACACAACAGCACTAAAAGAAAAAAAAGAAAAAGTATATAAGGAACTAAAATTCTTTTTTGAATTTTGGAATTAGCAGAAGAGTGGAAGAGGCTTAGCAATAATAGAATGTGTGTTTATAAATGTTGGCATCTTTTCGATTGCCATCTTTCTAGAACTCTTGAGTTTTTTTTTTTTTTTTTTTTTTTTTTTTTTGAAACCTTTTTTTTTAAATAAAACTTTAAAATTTATTTGTTGCTTGCCAATCCCTGTTTCTCTATTCTGAAGTGCAGGCATTTTTCTTACATATTCTACATTCCACAGAATTTTGTTTTTGATGTGATGCCTTTGTGCAGCTAAGCACTTAGTTATAAATTGTACAGAGATCTTCAGGAAAAGCTAATTGTTATCGTTGACATAAGAATTTATAAACTTTCTGAGAACATAAAGCAATTCTTTTTTGGAACTGTTGATCTTGAAGGAAATGTATCTCTTTGGTTAGAAAAAGTTGAATTTAGCCTTGGACTAAAAGGTCTGAAAGGTTTTTTTTTTTTTTTAACCCAATGTATTTTACTTGCTACTATTTGTAGCTTTTCTTTGAGATCCACTGTTACAAAAAAAAAAAATGTTATTGGTGTTTCTTATTAAATACTTTTTGAAGTTAATACACCATTAGTATTTCTAGATATTTAAATATTACATCCTCAAACATGCTGCTATATTTTGGCGAATTTTGATATTGGTGCTGGTGCTTCATAAAAAGCACTTGGTACACTCTTGTAAATTTGTGTTAGGAAGGACATTCAGCCATAGAAACAATGCCAGAACAGTGTGGACCTTGGTGCAGCTTCTGTCAAACCATCCAGCCCATGCCAACATGGGAAACGGATGTTAAATGATGGATGAAAATATGCTGTTGTTATACTAATCTGATCTTTTAAGATTTACAAGATTTTTTTGGTTTTTGAAAGTTTTAATTTAGTGCCTGCTGTATTTAATTAGTGCTATACTCTTAAGTTGGTGTTATTTTAATGTTTTGGGGTGATTTGTTGTTAAGACAGGCACCGAGTAAGCTGTTAATCCTATTAGTGGCATTTTATTTTATCTACATAGGTAGACCTTCTGAAAAGATATGTGATGTTTCGGTTTGATGCCTATTTAGGAAAAAAACTGATCTTTTGCAGTGTTCAGCTGGTAGTATAAAAGTTTGGATATTTATATTTAAATGCCACTTCAAGAATTCTTATGGGGGACATTGTAGATTAGTAATACTCCAAGTGTGAATAAAAGCTCCAGAAAATAGTTTCTCTTGCTTTTATTGTTATCTCTTGCCTTAGATAATCAACAAAAGAAAAATGTAATGAATGCATCACATATTCTTTACTATGCTAAAATCTTTTCTACTTGCTCTTACATACACACTTATGGTTTTGAGTACTGCAATATCTATTAGTTTCTTTGTAACTCAGAGCAAGGGTCCCCCAATTTGTTCAACCTGCTAGAAGTAGCAACACTCACCTTCAGACTGATGCAGTCCTAGAAAAACACATGCACACACAATCTCTTTTGAACATAGGTGGTATTGATTTAGAGGTATTTTCAATTGCATGCATCTTACAACTTAAATGGGGTGAGGAACTATAACTGCTGATTGGGATGTGGAAGCAAGATGACTAAATAGATTAGGTATTGGGTTATTTATCCATGGTTTGGGAACCACATGGTTCCGGGTTCAGGCCCACTGCGTGGCACCTTAAACAAGTGTCTTCTACTATAGCCTCGGGCCGACCAAAGCCTTTTGAGTGGATTTGGTAGACGGAAACTGAAAGAAACCCGTCGTATATATGTGTGTGTCTGTGTTTGTCCCCCCAACATTGCTTAACGACCGATACTGGTGTGTTTACGTCCCTGTAACTTAGCGGTTCGGCAAAAAGAGACCGATAGAATAAGTACTAGGCTTACAAAGAGTAAGTCCGAGGGTCGATTTGCTCGACTAAAGGTGGTGCTCCAGCATGGCCACAGTCAAATGACTGAAACAAGTAAAAGAGTAAGAGTAATTGAAAGCTTCTGTAATTCCTAAATTGCCTCAATTTACTTAGCTCTCAAGAAAAGGGACCTATTTAATTTGGAAATGTTACCTCTGGCTAGTTATTTCATTCTACTTGGCTGTTAGATCTGGACACTGCTTTAAAAGTATATGATTAAAAACTGTGTGCAACTGTCTTCCACATCAAATTCATCTTGCAAAACATCCACTACTAGGTGGGTAGCTTTTTGGACCACATCCCACTTTTGGTCTGTTGGTTTCTTCGTGTACTATATAGATATAAATGGATTTAAGCTGAAAGCTTACAAGCTCCTCTTTGTTGGGACCTAATGTGTCAGGCCATTTATTCATAAGCCATTGATACTACTATCCTGAGGATGATTGGGAAATGAGTTCCAGTTAGAGATTTAGAAAAGAATGTGGTTACTGCATTATCTCTTCAGAATCCAGATTAATTCAGTTTAATATAATGCTTGTTTATTAGCATTGTCTTGGATTATTCATGCATTATGTTGTAGCTTTGAGATTTGTGTGATTGTTTATTTTTAGAATGACATTGTATGGTAGGCGTGAGAAGCTGGATCTCTCTGGTTTGAAGATAAAATAGAATATTTGGGCAAGATATGGCCAGTTTAAATGCTAAAGGATTAAAGTTCACATTGCCAAAGTTTTACTTTCAGTTTGCTCTAGTTAGATACTGAAAATCTCTTAATTACCTTAATTTTAAGAGCAATACCTAACCTTTTATCATTTAAATCTGTCATATCCAGCCCAAGTTGTCTATCTGTTTTATTTTCAAAACCAGACAGATCAAACCTCTCACACCTATCCTACAATGTAATTCTTAAAATAAACAATCACAATGTCAAAACTACAAGATGATATATGCTTAATTTTAAACATCATGAATAAAAAACATTACGTTTGATAGAACACTCTGTATGTTTTAAGGGTTATGGGATCTTGAATTGACAATATTTGTTTTGGATTCAGGAACATTTTCATTTTCTAATCATGTAATTCAAATATTAGAAGAATCTTCCTTTTAGTAATTTTGAAGTAGGGTTCCTCAGTTTTATATATTTTCATGAATGGGGTTAGGCAAGTTTTTCTCTGCTTTAACTCCTGGCCAACCTAAGCTTTGTACTTTAAAAAAAAAAATTTTATTTTATTTTTAGTTTCTCAACATTTAATAGTAGTTGTAAATGTGCATCAACATCATACAGTGTATTTTGTGTCTGATCTTCCATAAAAAGCATGTCTGAGCATGGGGAAGCATTACCTTCGCTTGGGGCAAGAGAAACTCTGTCTAAAAAAAAAAACTGTCTGAACATGTAAGCATGGAAAAGTGGACATTAAAACAATGATGGTGTAATTGTTGAACAACCGACCAAAATATGTAGTGTTGTCCTCCTCCAAACATAGCACATTCTACTTGAATTGTTCAAATGAAGACCTAAACAACACTCTCGTTTTATGGAGAGCAACTTGCTTAGGAGATTCATTTGCAGATAGCTAATATCTTCAAAAGGTTAAAATGAAAACTGCTTGACCCATATCAGCCATAATATTGACATAACCCTTTGGTGTTCAGATTATTCTACCAAACATAATGCATATTGATATACATTGTTTTGAATTAATCATGCATTATCTCATATCTTCGAGATTTTGATGATGTGATTGGTTAATGTAGAATAACATCTTAGGGTAGGTGTGAGAGCCTGGATCTCTGGTCAGCTTGAAGATAAAAGGGGTGGAATATTTTGGTCAGATATGGCTGATTTAAATGCTAAAGGGGTGACCCTCCTGGGGCTGCCTTTGTTTCTGTGATACTTCCTGTTTTTGAGTGATCTTAGAACCTTTCATCGAATTTCATTGTTCCAAACACTTGCTCAATAATGTCAGTTATTTTACTAAATTCTTTATTTTCAAAATTAATTGAAACAAAGCCAGCGTATTTCAACAGAAATATAGTAACAAAAGGGTTCCGTTAATAGATTTGTTGATTTGATTTGGTTTATATATATACAGAATTTCTTATTAGTTTCTAAATTAAGTATGCAAGATTGTAGCATAGGCGTTTTGGTTTAGCTATGAGCTTGTTAATATGGCCATCCCTACTGATATTGTTGAGACTTAGTTTTCTTGGTGAGGGGAGTTGTGGAAAAAATAATTTTCAACTATCAATCATTGTTTCTGCTTTGTTGGGTTTTTGTTTATTTACAGCTTATGAAACTGAGATGACTCTAACCTTTGTCTTCAAAAATTCTTGTAGATGTTTGTTAAAACTTATACAGTGTCACTTTATTGTAAAAACAACTGCATTTTCTCCCCTCATTGTAACTTGATTTCCAAAAGTCATTTCTTTATTTATATATATATATATATATATATATATATATATATATATATATATATATATATATATATATATATATATACATATATATATATATATATATACTGTCATAAATGATGTGTGTGTGTATGTGTGTATATATATATATATATATATATATATATATACTGTCATAAATGATATCAGCTGTTCCTCCCCTTCTTTCACTGTCTCTCAACACATTTTTTTCTTACATACACACATTCCAAAGCATTTTTTGCTCCTTTTTCTGCCTTCCCCCCCTCCCCACCCCAACCACCGTCTCCCAACTCTGCTCTTGGTCTGTCTCTCTGACTGTATATATTTTCTGTATCCATAAACTTACTTGTATGCTGTATTATGCAAAATTCATTACAGATTTTTGAGTTAATTTTTTTTTTTCCATTTGAAATTATATTTTCTGATTTTTATTACTTTGTGGAGAAAAACACTTTCAAATTTTTGTGTATTGTGATGGGATTTGTTTTTCAGGTTTTTTTAAAAAAACAAACAAGCATATTATAAATATTTTTTTTTAAATTATTGTAAATGTGTTTGAAATCAAACTTACAACTGTTTCACAAAATATTGTAATTTACCTCCCCTTCCCTTGTATACTTCAATGACACTTTATACCACTTGTTTTACAGAAAAAAAAAATGTTATATGTAGTTAGCAAACTACCTCTTGTCACCAAATTACTTGGCTCTATAGATTTACAATCAAACTGTTTCTATTCCAATATGTGGCATTACAGTTTTCAAAATCTTGCATACTGTGGTCTCATTGTAAGACTTCATAGTCCATTGCAATTATAACTGCTTTTAATTATCAGTTTTATACTGTGGAGACTTAGTCTTTCCTGAATAAGCATGTTTCCAACTGGTTCATATGTCAATTCTTTAACAAATACTTCTGTTTGTCAATTTTTTTTTTTTATTAATTGCTTCTAAGCAAAAGCATAGAATGATTATGCTCTTGGAGGTGCTTATTGCATATACATTGGAGATGATTTAGTTCTTATCTGTATATGATGTCCGTTAATTATCAGTAGACTGTAGTGTTTCAGTAGTAAGGGTGGGGAAAGAGGACAGATTTTTCTGTTTTTTGTCTTGTGTTCACAACTTGATGTCCTTTGTAATAGTGTTCTAAATAGTTCAGACCAAAATTGAGACCAACATTTTGCATGTATCAGTAATTTCGTTTCTTAGAGGAACCTTTAAAATACTTCCATTTGACAAATATGGTTCATACTTTCAAACTGTAACAGTACTGGATTTTTTGTTGGTCTGTTCAGTGTCAGATGTGCTTATTATAATAGCATTTTATGACAAGAGATGTCAATTGACATCTATTGCCATAAGCTTAATAATGTTTAGTCAGTAAATTGTGTGTTTGAAGTGTAGCAGACATACAGAAGGCTTAATGGCTAAACCAGTTGATTAATAAATTGGCCCTAGTTTTATACAAATGAGAAGGCATCAGTTCATTGGAAAGTTTCCAGCCATCATGATGTATCATGACTTTGATTTTGCAGAGTTCTACGGTTTGGCCTTCTCCTTCAATAACATTAGGGACAGGAAAAGGTTTTGTGAAAAATGAGTTGCCAACACATTCGAATAAATCCAATGTCTTTTCTCACAATGTCTCAAATCAGGATCATCTTCGACCTGACAACAAAATTGATGATAAAGCGGATAAGTTTAAATATGTAAGTAAATATTTGCTATCAGTAAGTTAGGCCTTAAGTTATGCACTATTTTTTTATTATTATTATTATTATTATTATATCACACAGCTCATGAAAATCTAGTCAGTATCTATTTAAAAAGTATACCTAATTGTAGGGAGTTTAACCATTCCAATGATCTACTATGTAAATAGGATCTTTTAAAAAAAAATGTGATGCTGTATTTTAGAATGAAAAAAAAAATTTTTATTTGGCAGTTGTGCCTGGGAATATGAAAATGAGTTTCATTGCATGTAAATGCACTAGACTGACAATGCACCAAAATGTAACTTAATGTTTTGGAAATCTCATGTAATGAACAGATGGCTGTCATTTTTAGTAACCATTAAATATTATATATGAATCTTTCCCCATTTTAACTTATCATTTGGGGTGAATTTAATAGTTTCTTAGTGTTGCTTTAGCGAGAAATTTTAAATCATTTAGTAACATATTTTACCTACTCAATACAAGTTACTTTTACTTCTGGACTTAGTTGAAATTTAAATAATTTTGTCAATATTCTCTGTGAACCACCACTGGTGCTATAATCGCCTGTGCAACCTTTAAAAATTAAACTGACCTGGCAGTTTAGTTTGCGATTAATATTTCCATTAATAAAAAAATTGTTTTTATTCAACATATTTGCAATAAAAACTTGAGATTGTTTGGAATCTATGCTGAAGATTGACTCTGTTAAAGTGAAAATATATATGCTCATATCGAAATTATATATATTTATTCATTGTCCCAACCTCTCACCGTCTCTCTAAGATACTTTTATAGTTTTAAGGACACCTACAGCTAAAACTTTGAAAATAAAATATTTTCGTTGTATTGAGTTTTACTAATCTATAGATTCTCCATTTTGCTTGTTAATGGTATTTCTAGCCATCAGCAATTAACTAGTTTAGTTGTACTTTTTGGCAAAAATACTTTTCAAATACACTTATCTAGTTTGTCAATTTGATATTGGAAAAAAAAAGTGTGTGGAAATTAATCAAAATGTATCTAATGGAGATCTATGACACTGTTCTACTGCACTAACTGATGGCACCAGTGGTGGAAGTTCTAACTTCATTATTAGTCTTAAAATTAATCTTTTTAACCCCTCAGGAAAAAGACACCCAACAGGATGGCCATGTAAATACCCAGCGATTGGCCTGCATTGATAAAGTTCATGATGCTTCACGTCATCCAAAGCATCATAAAGATGACAGGCTTATCACTTCACACCAAAACAAAACATATGATGGACATCTCAAAGTAATAGATCATCGCAGTGAAATGAAGTCTGATCCTTCTCAAGGCTATTCATCACATCCTGAAAACCTTTCCCCCCATCAACGTGCTGGTTTGATTCAGCAAGTCAAACAAGAACCAAACTTCAGTCTCTACGGCTACCAGCCTTATCAACATTCTTACATTAGCAGTGACCAGCTTAGTCTACGTGGGCTAACAGATAAAAATACTTCCAGAAATGAACGATCTCATGAGCCAGCATTACAACCAGACTCCACAGTAAAAAGGAAAGATTTGTCAGTTCCACCACCACTGATTAAAGATGGCAAACCACACAATAGCGTTATTGTTGAAAATAAATGTCGAGACGGTGCCAAGTCTGTGAGTCCTCATAATTCTTTATACGGTAGTCCTGCTGCTCAATCTTCAAAATCAATATCACCCACATCACTTTCATATTCAGATCGAATACCAGATCGAACTATGACATTTTCAACATCAGCACCATCTGTGTCCTATGGTTCTCCTCATATAAATTCTCAGTCACCTCGCCAGGCACCATCTGCACATTCTTCATTATCTGCTTTTCTAATCTCTGAGAAATCTCGTTCTCAGAGTCCTCTACAAGTTGCAAGCCCTCAGCAGTTATCTGCTGCTGTAATGCAACAGCCTATTGACTATCGAAAGACTCCTCCTAGTAATAGTAGTCGGAATATTTCAACCACAAGTCATAATGTGCAAGCTAGCAATACTAGTCCTCAGTGTAGTAGCAATAGTGGTCAACATTTATCTAATTCTCCATACAGTAATAGCAATTCATTACAGAATTGCAACCCACGATCAATAACGGTCATTTCACCTCACATTTCCCAGAATGCTATAACTCTAGCGCATTCATATATGGTTCCCAGTCACTCTGTAGTTGCCAGCAGTAGAGAATCAACTGTTCATGTAGTATCCCATTCACATGCCACTCAGATAGCATCAAAAACATATCCACCTGTTGTATCTTCCCAGCACACGAATGTCTACACTTCTAGTAACACACCTGTAAGTATCAAACGCAAACCTGTGAGGGAAAATAACAATAGGAAAAAGATTAAACCAGCCCCTACAGCTAAAATAGCTCCAACACCAGTCACTGTTCCTGTAACAACTCCTCAAATCCTCTTCAATCCATCTCCACACACCACATCAAACAGTAGCATTACCACATTTCATCCTACTGTATCCATTCCAGCCAGTGTTTCTGTTCCTACGTCTGGCTCAAGTTTGCTCTCCTCTGCAACTCGGGCGTCAGGTTATATGGACAGTTTTCGCTCCTTTGTCGAAAACACTGTCCAGAATGCATTTTATCAGGAGACAGCTGACATGCCCTCCACCCAAAATCTACAGTCGAGAATTATAGAAACTGAAAAGCAAGTGCCATCAGCTGCAATTGCAATTCCATCACCTGTTCCCTCACAACGAAATAAAGATGTAACATCATCAGTCCCTCCATCTTTACGTCCACCTCTCCCACCTCTACATGTTTCCTCTCCTTTAACAACCAACTCATCAGTAGCTTCACCAGGAAAGGGCAGCAGTACTACCTCGATCACCGTTACTACGTCTGCTGTTGGTACGGAATCCACCAGTCGAGTAGTAAATGGCTTAATAGACACAGACAGTGATACACTAAGTGCACCCAGCCCTCCACCACCACCACCGAAACCAGATACTTGTGCGTCACCTGGACGGTCAGGAAATCATCCAAAACTCAAGAAGGCATGGCTCCAGCGGCATTCGGATGAAGACAAAGTGAAAGAAAGCAAACCATTAAAGGAGGATGCTGGTTCTGAAATGGGTGACGTTCTAAAGACTTGCTATGTCAACTGTTCCTATATTTCTCCAAGCAAAGGGGGAAGCAAGTCCCCTATTACTTCAATTAGGCTGGCTAATGGTACCATCAAAGACCTTGCTAAAGACAGTGACGAGTCGACCAGTTCTGCTTCTGAAACTGATGTACAGGTAAGATTTTAAGTAGTGTGTTTATCTCCACAAAGTTGCTTGTATTTAATCTGTGTTCACTGCTTTCCTTTTTCCCTCACAGGCTTTTTATTAAAAATGAAAAAATAAAAAGAAAAACACTTTCTTTTCAGTATCCAGTCAGTATCTTGCACACAAACAAACACACACACACACACACACCTTTCGATATTTTACCCCTGCCCTTCCCAGTCATAAGCAATAATAGAGAAAAAAAGTTTAGCATTTTCTCCCTGTAAATAAACTTTTTTACGTGTATCACTGCTAGACTGTATAAGAATTTACATTTTCTTTCAGACTCATTGCTTTGAAATTACAGCTAATCTATGAATTTTTGTATTTCAAAAACTCAAATGTTTTATTAGCACCTATTATTTGTTAGATCCTATTGCAAACAGTTCAAAACCAACTTACGCAGACTGTTTTTAAAATTATAATTTAAAATTTTTGTTTTCTTTAGCATGAAGATGATTGTTCTACCGGTTCGAAACGTCACCAAAACACGTATAGTCAAATTGATGCCAAAAGAATAAAAACTGAAGTTGATTCCAAAAATGTCTGCCAAGAGAGTATTTACAGCACTAAAAAGAAAAATGCTCTGGGGAAAGTAAAGTTGGAAGGTCAAACATCAAAGGTTAGTGTTACAAGAAAACCGTTTTCTTGTTTCTTTTTCTCTCCTTTACTAAAAATGTGTGCACATAGGCATAACTGTACAGTTGAGAAGTTCATTTTCCAATTGAGCCGTTTGGGGTTGAGTCCCACTGTATGAAGACTGTCTTGTGTATGTATTTGTATGCCTGTGTATAGTATATGTAAACATTCTGCACTTCTCGGAGGGAAAAGCTGTAAGCTATAAATTGAAGTTTGTGATTCCTTTTCAATAACTCATCAGCTATGTTCTCAAAGACATTGAGTAAAGAAAATCCTTTACTTGGAAAGCATACAGTTAAGTGATGTCCAGCTGTTGAAAAAAGATGCCTCTATATATTCGTCTTACCAATGTAGGAATAAAAACACACACACACATATATATATATATATATATATAACAATAAATTCAAGTCGAGGCTTATCTGAAATTATAGATTTTTGAAAAGCTTGGAATTTGGGGATTGAGAATAACTAGGAAGTCGTTAAAAGAATAACTCCTCGCTTCCTCCAAAATCAAATTTTTGTTAAGATGGCAAACAGCAAGATGCTGACAACAAGTGATTTAAAACTATCTTTGCTGGACGAGGATTGAAATGGAAAAAATGCTGTCAAGGTACACTTATTGTATGAATGCAATTCTAATTTGTTGAGGAGGTGCAAAAAATGTTACTGAAAGATTTTTTTTTTTTTGGTACTGTGTATGTGTGCTGAACTTTAGAGAATGAATTGTTTTTTCTTTTGTATAAAGGAATGAGAGTATTTAATTTCCTGTTGACTAGAGTGTTCTCTCTTTTGTTTCCTCTTCCTGTCCTGGAACTTAGTGGTTCTCTGTTGTCATTCATTCTCCACATTCAATAACCTCCAACAATGTGTTCTCCTTTATTCTTCTGTCACATTACGTCTCTCTTTTGCTAACTGCCTCTCTTCTGTGACTCTCCTCTGAATGTACATATATTCTCCAAACATTTTCTTGTTTCCTGTTCTCTCTTTGTAACTTTTCTGGTTGCCTTGTAATTTTCATGTGGTTCCTTCTTTTGTCACCACACACATCATCACCTGTCTTTCTATGAAACTTCATTTCCTCATCAATCCTCTTTCCAACATAATCCTCTCCCCACCACATTTCAAATATCTTGCTGCTCCTTTAGTAAATTTGCATAACTAGTGACTCCTAGTAAACTATTATTCAGTTACTTCAGCCATATCATTCTTCTACTATGAACAACTCTCTTAAGTCAATCTCACTGTCACTTTTCAACTCCCACATCTTCAGCTTTGATAGGTATTTTGTCTGTCTAGTTTTGTTTACTCTCAAACTAGACAACTAAATGTTGTGTAACAGTTTTCTCTGGGAGTACCTTTATTTTCTAAAGGTTTTCTCTGTATACCATCCTGTTGTTTGAAGCTGTAATTTGGTAGGTGATTGAATGAACTCTTAACCCTTTAATACAAACTTCCAATTTTAGTGATGTAAATTAAAATTTTCATCTTTAATTTGTTTCAACAATCAGTTTAATAAATTATTTCACCATATTCATTATTTCTTAAAATTAAGTGAAGCGAAGATATATTTCAACATGAATGTGATAACAAAAGGTTTAAATATGATCTAATGTAATTTGTAATCTGTTAAGACATTTACATTCATTATTAAAGTATCTATTTATTTTGCTCTTTACTAAATATATTGTATTAATTGGACCAAGCTTAATTATAAGGATTAAGAAATGTGGTGATAACTTACTTCTATATTTTTAGATTTATTCCTCCTGTAATTTGAATTTGGTTATTTTACTAGCCACATCTTTATTTCAGTCCTGTCAATTTGGATGTCTGATTTATTATGTGCATTTGTGTGTTTTTAGACTTCAGATGCTTCAGACTGTAGCAATGCTGAAGATAGTGGAGAAAATTATATGGATTCTGACGTGAAGGATGAAGCCAGTGATTCTGGAAGTTGTTCTCCCAGAGATTCTGATATTGGCTTCAAAGAGAAAAGAAGGAACAGACGATATAAAGATTTTGATGAAGAAAATATATGTAAGGATTTTACTACTACTACTACTACTACTTATTCTGTTTTGTTCTTTTTCTCTTTTGATTTGTTTGTGCATGTGTGACTAATTATAAGCTTTCTAATTCTAATTAAGGTGTAAATGCTGGCAGGCAAACTCCTTCAAAAACATCAGTAGCTGTACTAAAACGAACTGGGGAACCTTTTCTGCAAGATGGACCATGTCGTGAAGTAACTCCCAAATTGATGAAATGTCGAGAATGCCGTCTCACTCCTACACAGCGGAGTAAGAAGCTTCCCAACATATTTTGTCGATTTTATGAGTTCAGAAAGTGAGTATGACTACTTAATCATTCTTAGTTTAAATTTAGAGGGCTATTTAAACCAGCCATGTCTGGGTCCAAATATTCTCCATTTTATGTTCGTATTAGCCAGGTGCAGCTTTTCACATCTACCTTACAATCTATCTTGCTTGCTTGCAATGTTACACAGTCAACTGGTGCATAATGGGAAAATATTATGAATTAAGGTTCTCCTGAAATGTGAATACAAACAGAATAAAACAAATTTTGTGTAAATGGACAGTGGGTTCTTGTGATATTGGGGGTGTAAATATCCAAAACAGTGCATAATGGGAAAATACTCTGAAAATAATTTAACCCAGAAAGGGAAGAAACTGTAACCAAACAATATTTTGGTCATTTAGAAGTTGTTTGTACTGTAAGTATTCATATTTTAGCTTTCTTTAAACAGACAATATTTTAAATCTTTTTAAAAATTATTTCCAAATCATAAAAAAAAAATACTTTTGGCATATTTTTAAAATATTTTAAATTGAAAATTACTTTTAAAATTACAGTAAATATTTTGTGAAAGACCTGTGTGAAATAACTTTTTCCATAGGTCTATTTGAGTGCATTTTGAGTTTTTCTTCTGTGTGCTTACCAAATCAAGTGATTTATGTTTGAAGCACTGCACCATCTGCTCTTTTTTCTTGCTCTCTCTCTCTCACACATGTATGTATATATATATATATATATATATATATATATATATGGTATATACAATTGAGGCAATGTTTAATTAAAATAGTTTCGTGTCATAGTTGTTTACATATTGTCAATAAACCAGTTACTGCAGTATTTCTGAGATAATATCTATGGACACAGTAACTGCCTTGTCAAGTGTGTGTGTGTGTGTGTATATATATATATATATATATATATATATATATATATATTTATATATATGTATGTATACACACATACATATATATATGTATGTATACACATACATATATATATGTATGTATACACACATACATATATATATGTATGTATACACACATACATATATATATGTATGTATACACACATACATATATATATGTATGTATACACACATACATATATATATGTGTGTATACACACATACATATATATGTATGTATACACACATACATACATATATGTGTGTGTGTATGGGGGGGGGGGGGTTAGTGTATCTTCCAACTTTACAAAGTACTTCTGGAACTGTCCAATAAGCAACTGTAGTTAAATTGGAGTTGATTGGATATTCCAAATGGCGTTATTGTCAATCATTTAAAAAAATTTGACTAAAAGTTATCTACATCTAGTGTAAACATATTTGTTCCAGTAAGAAAAAATAAACAGCCCATTTGCAAGTGTGTGGGGGGTTAAAAGTGTCTACCATATTATCTTTTAGTTAGCATTTACTGTCTTGAATTTCGTGATACATTGTAATAGGCAGAGAAGTTTTTCATGTAAAAGAATTGGGGTTTTTTTTCTTTTTTTTATTCACCATTAATTTTAATTTTGCAGATTGCGTTACAGTCAGAAAGGTTTTCTTATGATTGCTGGGTTTTCTGAGCTCTCTGATGCCTATGCTAACGACATCAAGTCATGGGAACCTAACCTACCAGGTATGTTATTGAAACATGTTCAATAATTTGGCATATTTGTTGTGTGCGTGTGTGCATGAATAAATCTGTATAGTCCAACCCTTTTGCTACCATATTTCTCTTGACATATACTGGTTTTCTTTCAATTTAAGAATAATGAATAATTTAGCATAATTTTATTATGAAACTCATGCTTAGGACACAAATTAATGTGAAATTTTCATGCAAGGTTTTGATTTAGGTCACATTAAAACAGGAAGTGTGTATCCAGGAGTCAAGGGCATTACTAGGCATGTTGGTCTGGAGAGTTTTATTCTATTTTGATTTTGAATTGATTCAACTTTTGTAATGTGAACTGGGTTAGCAGAAACTACCCCCACCTGGGTTGAATAGATGAGTAATTCAATAACCTTTGTGATGTTTCTTTTAGTTTAAGGGTTCTCCTTGTTCAACTAGCTGGACCACTCAGCTAATAGAACTATAATTCAGTAGTCAAAACTTGTAGCAATTTACATGCATTTATTTTGTACATGCCTTTAACTTGTTAGCATTTAAATTGGCCATATCCAGCCATAATAATCTACCTGTTTTGTCTTTAAACTGACCAGATCTGACTTCTCGCACTTACCTTACAATATTATTCTAAAAATAATCACATAATTGAAATCAGGGAGATTTAGAAAGAGAAATCTGAATTCTTAAAGGTTAAAACTTACAATTTATTCCCTTAACTGTCTACAAGCTTTTGGGTCCTTTTTCTTTGTAATGCAATGTACCAGTGTGAAGGTGCATAGCCTAGTGGTTAGGCTGTTGCACTTATTACCACAAGTTCATGGGTTTGATTCCCAGACCAAGGAACCTGTTGCTCTAGTACCCCTTTAGATCAGGGTGGTATGTTAGCTTGCTTATCAAGCCAGCAGGATGGCATCTTTCAAAGGCTAAATCAATGAAAAGTGCATTGTGACCAATGATGTGTAATGTCTGATCAGTCACATGACTACAAATATACTAAGCCATTTTCAGTTTAGCTTGTCCCCCCAAACTTTTTTCTTGCCAAAATCTCATTGTTGTCTGTAAATTCGTGGATGATGTCAGAATATAATTTTTTGTAAAATAAAGACATAAATATATAATCTAAATTTATTTTTATTTCTAATTTTTAATATTCTAGTGAAATCTCCTGAAATTGATGTCAGCATTGCAAAATATATCCTCAGTAAAGTCGGAGATAAATTCTGTGAACTAGTGGAGCATGAAAAAGAAGCTAGATCTTGGGCTGGCAAAGACGGTAAGTTTTTAACATTTCAGTTATCTGTAAGATAATTTTGTTTCTTTTGAAATATGATTTTTGAATCGGAGCATAAACGTGTATTTTCTATAGGCAGTTCATTCAAAAAAAATAACCACGTATGACCTTTCTCTTTTTCCATTCCAGCCAAAGTTGCTTGGAAACGAGCTGTGACTGGGGTACGTGAAATGTGTGATGTATGTGACACAACTCTGTTCAATATACACTGGGTTTGCCATAAATGTGGCTTTGTTACTTGTCTGGACTGCTATAAGAGCCGAAGGCAGCTGGTAGAAGACGAAGCTCCTGAAGAGAAAAGTATGTTATGCTTTTTTTTTTTGTAAACTGATATAAAAATTTGTTGGAAATAGTGTTATTTGTACTGGAGGTTAATGTTACATCTGGTGTAATTTTCTTCAGCAGCTAAACTGCAACCTGAGCATGAATGGCTGACCTGTAGTGCTAACAGACAACCACATGAACCAGAGAAATTAATGCTGACTCAGATCATCCCTTCCAATGGTTAGTATTGCTTAGTCTACTTTTTTGCTCACTCTCTCCTGAATATAAATAAATAATGCTTAACATTAAAAGTATTTTCCTTTATAAAGTTGTAACAATTGGTCCTCCCTCCCTCTTTTTTTTTTTATAGCTCTTTGGGACCTTGGACAACGTATTCATGAAATAAGGAAGAAATGGGGTATAAAATCCAATTGTACTTGTGAATGTAATTCATCCAAAAATGGTGTGAATCAGGTATGTTTGTTTGCTTTTATTTGATTTCTTTATTGTTATCTAGTCTAGAAGTTGGGTTTGTTTGATGACAATCTAATTCGTTTTCAAATTTCATAATTCAGGAAGATAATCAAGAAACTGAGAACCACGTTTCCTCTGACAACACCAAGATACCAAATGGCACAGAAGATAACTGCAACAGTAATAAGAACAAGAAAATGCGAACCTCCCAACCCGAAAAGCTCTCCAATTATAACCCTGATGCCAACTCTCCACTATGTCTTCTAGCAGATGTTGCTATGAATTCTGAAAACAGTCGAGATCGCACTGATCCACTGCTGAATAAGAAAGAGGCTGAAGAGAAAAAGTCTAATACTCAAGAGCCCCTGTCACCAAATACTGGTGGTTCTGATAAAAAGACCCCTGGATGCTCCACTTTGAGAGAACTCTTAACAAAAACAGCTGGCAAAGTAAAGGCAGGAGCTGACAGTAAAAAATCTTCTAAACCAAAGACTGTAAGAGACACTCTTGAAGATATTATTCAATCTGTAGTTGGAAAGGCTTTTCCGAAAGAGAACGAAACTGTACCAATGATGAAATTGATGCATTATATACCTCGCATGGGCCCACGAATAATAGCTCGTGAAATTCCAATATTAAAACATACTTTAACGGAGACTAGTGTGCTCTATCCAGATGTTCCTCACTCTTGGCTTTGTGATGGACGCTTGCTTCGCTTGCATGAACCAAAGCACAAGAACAACCTCCCCATTTTTCAAGAACAGTGGAAACAGGGCTCTGTGAGTTACTTTTGATTTTCCTTAGATGTGTATTGAATTTTTTGAACTTTTAGCCGTTTATGTAGAAATTCAAAAAAAATTTTTTCTCGTCTACACTTTTTTTTAGCCTGTTCTTGTTTCTGGTGTGCAAAAGTACTTAAAGTCCAAAATTTGGAAACCTGAAAGCTTCTGTGAACAATTTGGTCATGTAGATAATGACTTAGTGAACTGTCGGACTGGAGATGTGTGGATTGGACACTCAATGAAAGTATTTTGGGATGGTTTTGAATATATAAGAAGTAAGTAGTGTTGCTCAACATATTTCATTAATTATATAAACGCCTTATATATCATCATCATCATTTAACGTTCGCTTTCCATGCTAGCATGGGTTGGATTGGTGAACTGGATGGCTACACCAGGCTCCAATCTGTTTTGGCAGAGTTTCTACAGCTGGATGCCCTTCCTAACGCCAACCACTCCGAGAGTGTAGTGGATGTTTTTACGTGCCACCGGCACGAAAGCCAGCCAGGTGGTTCTGGCAACGGCCACGCTCAAAATGGTGTATTTTACGTGCCACCTGCACAGGAGCCAGTCCAGCGGCATTGGCACGATTTTGCTCGAATGTCTTTACACATGCCACCAGCACAAGTGCCAGGAAGGCTACGCTGGGTACAGGTGCCATCACGATTTCGCTTTATGTATGTGTGTATATATATATATATATTTGTATTTTAAACATTTGGTGATTCTTTAATATCCGTTTGTTTTTCAGAACGTCTGAGGGATAAAAATAATGATCCAATGCTTTTAAAACTAAAAGATTGGCCTCCGAGTGATGATTTCAGTGATATCCTTCCTCAGAGATTTTTAGACTTGATGCAGGCACTTCCCCTTCCAGATTATACAAATCGTGTAGGAATATTGAATTTAGCTTCCCGCCTTCCAGATTTTCTGGTTAAACCAGATCTGGGACCAAAAATGTACAATGCTTACGGTAAATATCATTTATATATATATATATATGAGTTACAGTAAAAATGTAGTATCATAAGTACGTATTTTTCATTTATTTATTTATTCTTATTTACTGTTTCTTTCAGGTTCTGCTAGTTTTCCATCAGAGGGAACGACTAACTTACATTTGGATGTGTCTGATGCTGTAAATGTAATGGTCCATGTTGGGATCCCTGACGATGGACCGAATGGACGACAAGATCATATTGATGGTAAGTTCATCATCATCTTTTAACATCTTTTTCATCCTGGCATGGGTTGGTTTGACCAGAGCTGGCAAGCAGAAAAGCTGCACCGGGTTCCAGTCTGATTTGGCTTGGTTTCTACAACCAGATGCTTTTCCTAATCCCAACTACTTAACAGTGTGAGTTGGGTACTTATAACATGGCACTGGCATGTTTTTTATTAACCAGTTGAAACTGTCAAATATTGGTCTCTTGTTTTTGTTTCATTTTTCAAATATATATATTTTTAGCTAAGTACATTATCTTTTTCTTTCCAGCTGCCCTTAAAGCTATTGATGAGGCAGACTGTGATATTATTACCAAGAGACGGGTAAGAGAAGTCAATGAAATCCCAGGCGCTCTGTGGCATATTTATTGTGCTGAAGAAGCTGACAAAATTAGAGACTTGCTAAATAAGGTAAATTAGGGGTTCCACACTCTTATTATTTTTTTTTTTTTACTCAGTTGTGTGGTCTGTCAATGCATGGTTTGATTTTATCAATTTGATGGGGTTTTTTTCCCTTTTGTTTTTAGGTTGGGAAAGAAAATGGACAGCAGATAGAACCTGATCATGATCCAATTCATGATCAAAGCTGGTATCTGGATGCTGAACTGCGGGACCGTCTTAACAAAGAATATGGTGTACATGGTTACACCATTGTACAATGTCTGGGTGATGCTGTGTTCATTCCAGCTGGAGCACCTCATCAGGTTAGTGTGTAAACAGTAAATAAAGCACAAAAAAAAAAAAAAAAATTCAATATTTTTAGTTTTAGATTTGTCTTTCACTTGCACAATTTCATTTTGGTTTTTTTAGGTACGGAATTTACACAGTTGTATCAAAGTGGCAGAAGACTTTGTCTCCCCAGAACATTTGAATCACTGTTTCCGCATGACTCAGGAATTCCGTCATTTGTCAGATTCTCACAGTAACCATGAAGATAAACTTCAGGTAATTTTCCTTTGGAGAAGATTTTAAATTTTAACTAAAATATAATCCTCCTAAAATCTAGTTGCAAAATAGTTGGCGTTTTTAACTTGTAAAATTCTTTACTATAAAATTAGAAGGGACGGGTGTGGCTGTCCAAAAAGTTTGCTTCCTAAAAGTGTCATCATAATACAAACAATGTCCTTCATTTCCAATATTCTGTGAAAAGATGTGTAGCCATGGGGAAATATTAACCTTGCTTGGAAATGAATGAGGGTTGACAACAAAAGGCATCTGGCCATAGAAAGTCCATTTGAAATTTTGTCTGACCCATGCAAGCATGAAAAAGTGGATGATAATGTGTTATGAGATGAACAGTAAAAATTCACTCTCAATGTTAGTTAGATATGACGCAGAGTAAATTAAGTTGGAAGAACTGCTTGATTTCGAAAAGATAAATATTTAAACGATCTAAGATGTTGCCTATCTCTGAAATTGTAAATTTGTTTTTTGGTTTCTTTTCAGGTCAAGAATATCATTTACCATGCTGTGAAAGATGCCATTGCTGTCCTCAGTGATAAACCTGTGGAATGAAATCCTCTTAAGTAGAGCTGTATACATCTTGCTACTTGTTTCTGGCTGGTTTTGTAAACAATGACCAAGACTGGCTGGACAGAAAAAACTCTGATAAACCTGCCAGCCAGCCATACCAAGTGACATCCCACCTACACTGCCAAAGTCACTCCTGGCACTCTTTTTTTTTTTTTTTTATCTGTTATTGCATTGTTATTAAAAGCCGTCTTTGTCCTTGTCAATCCTGCTAACTCTACTACATCCTACTTTGTGTTGTCAACTTAATGGTTGCAAGAAGTCTTTCAATTTTGAATTTGGATCCCTGGACAAAAAAAAAACATCAAGTTGCATGCTTTGCATAAATTGTGATACCTCTACATTCATGCAGCTACTGATATTTCACAAATATTTGATTCCTAACAGCAAAACTAGAAATTAATCAAGGATGAGGCCAGATGGTGTGCAAGATAATAAAGCAAAAATTGGATTTTATCTTTTTTTTTTTTTTCCCCTGAAAATTCATTTCCTGGCTGTGGAAACGTAAGAAGTTAAGCATCATTGAGTGTATCGAATTATTTTTGCCAATGTCAAAACTGTAGAGGACCTTGGAGCAGTTACCTATTGTCAGCTATGTTTGATACAACAGGCACTCAAGAATGGCAGTGCTTGTGCTGGCCACACTTTCTGCGATCTCATCTTCATGGCATTGAAGGAAAATTCATTGAACTACTATCACCCTCTTGATTATTTACCAAAGATAACCTCTATTTCTTTCAAAGTCATCTGATCTCTAGTAATATAATTTACTGAGGGTTTATTTACCATTTTAATCTAACAAAATAAATGAATTCCTTACATTCAGTGATATTGGTTGGCTGTGCTTAAAAAGTCCATCACAGCCCTGTGTGAGCAGCCAGAGTTGACAGTTGTAAATTGACATGCACTCTTATCAGACATTTCAACAGAAAATATCTGTTAACTGTCTCAATCATTACGACCTATGCCACCATCATTAAAAAAAAAATAATTAAAAATATATAATTAAAAACCCAAACCTTTGTAAAAGTTGTTTAGAGCATGATGGGGCCGTTCATTCATCACCCCCTAGCTGTCTGTCATTTATTTCATTGTCATTAATAAAACTGGTTGTTACTATTGATTCCAGTTCCTTTTTGTGTTGCCATCATTGTGATGAGGGCAGCATTTCACATAATGAAGCAGGGAAAAATTTGGGGCAGGGAAAGTAAACTGCTTATCTTTGTTTTTTTTTTTCCCTTGATACTCTCATTGGTTGTATTCTATCAGATCCTCTTTGAAGGCAACACTTGAACTCGGACTGCTTTCATGTTTGGTCAGTGCAGGTCAGTAGTGCATTAGACCCATTGAGTAATGTCCTCATTGTTACACCCACACCCCTCCAGACACATACTGCCACATGAACTAGGCACATTTTCACCTAACAAAAACTACATTGAACTTTTCCTCTTTTTGATTCATTGTTTTGACAGCAACCAAGAAGGATGGCCGGTATTCTAGCCTTTTGTAAAACTATAGAAATATTTTTATATCAAATGTCGCATATGTCACAGTGTTCAAGTGACTGAAATGTTATCACATATGGCTAGAATCCTAGAAAGAACTTGTTCAACCATTCTTAAAAATAAATTCACTGATTTAAAAGTTTGTGTTAAATTTTATTTTACTTTCTTTGTACATTTCCCCCTGTTAGAACCTGCAATTTCTTGTAATTAAACATCGGTGTCTCTGTATACACCAGCCACTTTGAATAACATGGGCTGTTTATTCAAAATCTGAAATGCTCTTTTTTCTCCTATCTTCAGAGATGAAATAGGATCCCCTCCCCTCTAAAAAGTTGTTCTTTGCCAATATGTATTATATGGTTTTGAATTGTAGAATTTTTATAGAAATTTTTAAAGCAGGGTTTCAGTCTAAAGGGTGGTGGTCATTAATCTGTATCTACAAACATTATATAATGCCACAGTTTAAGCAGTATTCCACAGTACCCCAATTTTTCTCCTTTTACATTTTTAATTCCTATGCAACTTAGCATTACCGAACACTCCTATGCTTTAAGGTTTTAAGTTGGATAAAGTAAAGTAAGCCTACACTAAAATATTGATCTCTTCAGAAAGTTCGGCTTTTGTGTTGCTCACATATTGTTTATATACTTTTTTCTTCTATGAGAAAGATCTTTGGAATAATTATCCTTTACCATTCTCCAATGTTGCACTTGTAGATATATTTTAATTGGTGGCACTGTTATCTGCCATCCAATTTCAGTAAGTTGGAAATCTGATTGTGTCACACAAGCAGTAGCAACACTGTCACCACCCCTGTTTAGGTAAAAACTTGCAAAGAAATGATCAGTCATAAAAACAGAGGCAACAACAAACTATGTTTGCAATTGTATTTGTCTGAGCAAATCTGATTGGCTTTTGGTAATTGAAAACCTCTCAATCTCACTTGAAGCTGACAAAGTAATAACAAAAGCAAAACTATTTTAAGTAATGTAATTAAATCAGGTTTATATTTTTCTCAGCACAGACACATCATCCAGGTTCTTATTCACTTGCAACTTGCCCCTGATTGTAAGAACTTTCTCAACCCCCTGATCTTAGCAGTTAGATTAATATGCCAGATATCGCAATCACATCACCATCAAATTTTACATTTTCATTAAAAAGAATTATGCATTGTATATTAACCATGTGTCTGGAATTAATAATTTGATCATCATAGCAAAAATGGGTCTAAATAGCCTAACCTTTTCAATAGTCATTAGCTGAAAGATTTTAGAACCACCCAAAGGTCTTAACATTAAAACGATTCTGTTAAGCTAAAAACCCGGTCCCTTCTCTGCCCATGACTTTTCTTGGGGTTCAAATTGGACATTTGCCACATTGGTCTGGGATGACCTGCAAAGATCACTGACACTTTCCTGGACTATATTTTTATGAAATTTGCTTGGGGTTTTTTTTTTTTTTTTTTTTTTATTTCACTTTTTGGAAGGGACTGTGACCTGTAGAGTTTACCAAATCAGATTGATCTGTTACTTGAAACCATTACAAATCAACAGCTGACAGACAGTAAAGGTAAAATCAAGGAGAAGGGCTGAATGGGATATGATGGAATACAATGAGTGATGAGTGCCTCAACAGAAGTGGTGAGCCAGTCCAGTCTCTGAAGAGTGTACTTAAATAATGGGCAGAATGGAATTTGCGTGTGCAGATAGCACTTTTGAGTTATGTGCATAACCTCGACAGCAGACTAGATAGATACGATAGGCCATTCTAGAAAAATAAGCAAGCAATGCATCTGGACCAAAAAAAATTGTGATTGACTTCGTGCCAAACATCCAAGTGGTCTCTCTCCTCAAATGTTTGTGTAACGTGTAGGGGTGATATATTATTACATTGTGGATCTAACAACCTGAGATTTACTAATGAGTTGTTTTATACTTTAAACTTCCGAACAGCAAAACCTGTTACGTGTGTTCTTAAAGAGGACAACTATGAGTTGAGGAGGGACATGCCTGAAAGTGGTTTCATAGTCAACTGTTTAAATCAGTGGTTCTCAACAGTGGAGACCCTCATAGCCATTTGATGCCTTAAAATTATATTTTTATGATTAAATATCAGGAATTGTGTGAAGAACGTTTAAATATAGTTGAAATATAACGAATTTATTACATATAAGTTTTGACACAAGGCCAACAAGATCGAGGTGGATCGATTACATTGACGAAGTGCTCAACTGGTACTTATTTTATCAACCTCGACAGCATGAAAGGCAAAGTCGACTCTGGTGGAATTTGAACTCAGAACGTAAAGACGGATGTAATGCCGCTAAGCATTTTGCCTAGCATGCTAACAGTTCGCCACCGCCTTTCATTACGAATTTTTAACAAGATCTTCCAGGGACCCGGTTGAGAACCACTGGGTTAGCTATTTCTGATGGGTCAGAAGAAGCATGTGCTGTCATGGATAACTATCATGTGACAAGTCAAGCTGATTTGGAGTGCCATAGGAACCAGGTGGTAGGATGAATGCAGTATTAGATGTGTAATTGATATTGACAATAATATTGTTAGGATGAAACAAAAGTGCAGACTATTATGGACTGAAGGAAGTTGTGTTTGGTGGTGAGAACGTGACGAGGCATTTGTGTGGGAGATAAAACAGCTGGGGGTTGCGAGAAAATGTTTCTGCTGCTGCACTATTGAAGAGAACGAATATGAAGGCTAAAAAGGGCTGTAAGTATTGAAGTCGACTTGGGAGACGTTTGAAGTGAGATAGACGTCCTCGAAGAGACATTGAAATCGGTGGTTAGCGAGAAGCAGTAGGGGAAACGTATTTTGAAAATTGACGAAAAGAGATTAGTCTCCCAGCATTCCCGATAAGTCGCGGTGAGAACGAAATTTAAGCATGCACATACATCTCTGCAGAGTACTTTTTCATTAGTGTAGCCTGGTTGTTGTTGGCACTCCGTCGCTTTCGACGTCGAGGGTTCCAGTTGATCCGATCAACGGAACAGCCTGCTCGTGAAATTAACGTGCAAGTGGCTGAGCACTCCACAGA
Organism: Octopus bimaculoides; assembly: GCF_046866305.1. Taxonomy (NCBI): domain Eukaryota; kingdom Metazoa; phylum Mollusca; class Cephalopoda; order Octopoda; family Octopodidae; genus Octopus; species Octopus bimaculoides. The sequence goes on along the minus strand of NC_142941.1, from coordinate 15,190,365 downwards.
CGCGTGTACCCTTAACGTAGTTCTCAGGGATATTCAGCGTGACACAGTGTGACAAGGATGACCCTTTGAATTACAGGCACAACAGAAACAGGAAGTAAGAGTGAGAGAAAGCTGTGGTGAAAGAGTACAGCAGGGTTCGCCACCATCCCCTGCCGGAGCCTCGTGGAGCTTTTAGGTGTTTTCGCTCAATAAACACTCACAACGCCCGGTCTGAGAATCGAAACCGCGAGTCCGCTGCCCTAACCACTGTGCCATTGCGCCTCCACAGTGTAGCCTGGACTATACAGCTAAAATACATCACGGACTGTTGGTCGTAGGCGATGCGAAAATGTATTGAAATGAAAAAAAATACTGAGTTATCTCGCTTGACATGTTCAACTAACATATATATCAAGAATAGGGATTCGAAGAGCTCACAATTTGGCTCTCCCCTAAATGTATGCCTAACAAGACGGACACAACCAGTGTTGGTTTGTTTACATCCTCGTAACTTAACAAAAGGGAACAGCAGAATAATTACTCTTCCTCTCTTTCTCTCTCTCCACACAAGTTTAATTGTATCATCCGTTAGAAAATTTTATAGTTCTTTTATGACGTCATACTAGATTCGTTGTTTCTCCATTTCTTCAATGTTTTGAACATTTGAGCAGACACCGATGCTGGAGTTGTAAAGCTTTCAGACATTTTATCAACTTTATTATGATTGAGAAAGGTTTACTTCTACCGAAGAAAGAAATAGATGAACGAGTGTACATGCTTCAGTTCCATGTACGACTGTACAGAAATGAAACAGTTACAAAAAACACTGATGGTATTGTATATGATTTCACACATCATAACGAATGTCGGGTTATGACCGAGTGTAGATTGCGAAACAGGCGGCTGCAATAGTGTTCTGCAAAGGGTTTCTGGGGTAGCCTTATTCGACAGGGTACGTAACTCCGAGATCAAGATATCTCTCCAGGTCGAACCACTACGTCTCCGTATTGAAGGGGCGGTGGTGGGTCACGGCTCCGGTACTACAGACATGTGATTAAGATGTTGAAGGAAAGAATTGCAAGAAAGATTTTTCAAACAGAGCCACCTGGCAGGATACCTAGGGTTAAACCAAGAATGAGATAGTTGGATAACATCTATAGTCTCAGTTGGTCACGTTTGGGAATCCAGCAGGTAAGTTTAATGACCGTTGCTTATGATAGGACCCTGTGGAGGATGGTGCCTGAGGATTCTACTCCAACGACCTTCCCAGGAATAACTGAGCGGAGATGGATACATTACGAATAAATAACTATATTCTCTAGAATTTATTCTTTACAAATATATTTTTCTTCTTCTTTATCTACCGATAGTCTCATTGGTAACATTGATCGTGGAGAGGGTCGACCATCGGTACATAGCGGCGGTTCTCGGGGTGGCCGGGCTGGGCCCGACTTTCCGAGGCTGGATCGCTGCTTTGTACAGCAACATCGAGTCTGTCGTTCGAGTGAATGGTTTCCTTTCGAAACCATTCGAGATAAACCGCTCTCTTCGCCAGGGATGTCCCCTGTCTCCATTTCTGTATGTACTGGCTCTTGAGCCATTGCTGCGAAGGTTGGAGGCAATAGGAGGCAACGCGCGTGATCTGAGTGGAGAGAAGACGGCGACCGCGTATGCGGATGGCATCACCATCAACGTGTCGGATGAAGGGCAGTTACCTTGTGTAGAAAACGGCATCAGTAGATACGAAGCGGTGGCAAGAGCAAGAATTAATCAGGATAAGTCGGTCGGCTTGTAGCTCGGCAACTGGAGGGGCTATTCGATGCCGTCCAATAACGTTGCGGGTCGTTGGATGGAAGGTCCTGTTAAGATGCTAGGGGTCTGGTTTGACCCAGACTTCCAGATAGAGAAGAATTGGGGTGAGCTAACAAGCAAGGTAACTGCCCTAACCCAGATCTGGTCTGGAAGGGCGTTATCGCTGCTAGGAAGGGCGGAGGTGACGCGTATGTCTATTGCATCCGTTATCACCTACCATCTGACCGTTGTGCCTTGTCCTGATTCGTGGCTAAGCAAGTTGAAGAAACTCCTCTTTCGCTTTTTGTGGAAATTGGGGAGACGAATGGGTGTGCAATACCTGAACAAACCTAGATCACAGTAAACTGCTAAAAATTTAGCTTCAACAATCGAGCCAAAGAGGGAGCGATGTGACCGCTTGACTAGTGAGAAATAGCAGACAAATTTCCAACAACTCACAACAGACTGACTGGGTGTTCTGTACATAATAGACATGGGGAAAAGATGAGTTGGTCACGGCTGGAATGTCTTTGATCAACGGTCTATTTGATCAGAGTTGATACGAGCTTAACTTTAAAAACTGTTTCTACCATTGGCACAAGGCCTGAAATTTTGGGAGCGGAGTAGTCGATTACATCGACCTCAATGCTCAGTTGGTACTTATTTTATCGACCCCGAAAAGATGAAAGACAAAGTAGACCTCGGCGGAATTTGAACTCAGAACGTAAAGCCGGAAGAAATACTTCTTAGCATTTTGTCCTGCGTGCTAAAGTAGGGAATAATGAATGAATAAGGCATGCATCGTAACAATTTCACAGTCGTAGCGCACTAAAACTACAGTTACCTCCCCTGATGCTAAGAGTAATGTCCCCTGTAAAAAGCAACTCTGCTTCAATTAAACAACGTAGAATAAATTCAACCTTTCCCGGATTTGGCATAACTACAGAGTTCTACCCCCCCCCCCCACCAGACTTTGGAAGGTCATAACTTTCAGAAAAATGAATATTTTTTAATGAAATTTTTTTATGGATATTGTATTTATTATGTAGATTCCGAATATACAAAAATTTCCGGTGAAAGTGTTTTGGAATGGGGGTGGGGGACAATTTTCGGAAATTCCAACAGAGTCCATTTAAATTCTTCTTAACTTCCATGAAAATTAATATTTTTCCGTGAAATTTTCTACAAATATACCTTGATGTATGTACATTTCGAGCATGTAGGAAATTTGAAGGAAACAACTGCAGGTTATTTTTTGAGAAGTGTTCCCCACTCGGTGGTGTTTCGGAGCAAGTCGTCCATAATTGTTTCATTTTTCTCTATTATGTGCGTATGTGCATCCGTAGATTTCTATTGAAGTAATAAGCAGAAAAGAGAAGCCGTCATAAGAAAACTTACGTTAAAAATAACATGCACATGATTTTTTTTTTTTTTCTCAATAGAAGTAAATTCCAAAGTAAACGTTTCTAGTAGAGAAGTAGAAGAGAACAGAAGCAGCGTATTACTTCATTACAAATCTACGGATGCACATAGCAGTAACTCATCTTCTTGCAAGTGATATATAGAAAAGTAGTACAAGCATTGATGTTGCAATTAGCCCGTGAGCTTCTTAAGACCAAGAAAGATAGAGATCTGGTGGTATCAGTGCAAAGAAGTGTCAGGGATTTGTCTCCCCACAAGTGCATTTTGCACCAAAAGCCAGCCAATATGAGTTTCTCTCATGGAATCTACAGCAGTATAGTTTGTTCTAACAGAACATCCATATTTAAGTCTGGATAAATATTACCCATCACAAAGGAATATCTGTCAGAAAGAATACAATCTTTGAGAATTGTAAATTGAAATTGGAAGAAGTCCCATTGTGTGGCACCTTGGGCAAGTGTCTTCTACTATATCCTTGGGCTGACCAAAGTCTTGCGAGTGGATTTGGTAGATGGAAACTGAAATACGTGTGTGTCAACCACTACTGCTTAACCGATTACTGGTGTGTTTACATCCCTGTAACTTAGTGGTTCAACAAGAGAACCCAATAGAATAAGTACCAGGCTTAAAAATAAATAAATATCGGGGTTGTTCATTCAGTTAAAACTCTCCAAAGCGGTGCTCCAGCATGGCCACAGTCTAATGACTGAAACAAGGTAAAAGATAGAAGACAATCAACTAAGAAGCACCAACTCTTCCACTGTAACGATGACCACAGATCCACTCAAATAATTAGTGTAGGAGTGGCTGTGTGGTAAGTAGCTTGCTTATGAACCACATGGTTCCGGGTTCAGTCCTACTGCGTGGCACCTTGGGCAAGTGTCTTCTACGATAGCCTCGGGCTGACCAAAGCCTTGTAAGTGGAAGAAACCTGTCGTATATATATGTATATGTACATATATGTGTGTTTGTCTGTCTGTGTTTATCCCCCCAACATTGCTTGACAACTGATGCTGGTGTGTTTATTTCCCTGTAACTTAGCGGTTCGGCAAAAGAGACCGATAGAATAAGTACTAGGCTTCCAAAGAATAAGTCCCGGGGTCGATTTGCTCGACTAAATAGCGGTGCTCCAGCATGGCCGCAGTCAAATGACTGAAACAATTAAAAGAGTAAAAGAGTAACAACATCAAACGCAGCTCGTTCAATTAAGTTTTATTTTCTTATAATATTTTCTTGATCTCTGCAATGCCTCTTCAGCATTGAATAATGGCCGGAAGCCTAAGTACGTCCTTGCTTTGTCATTTTTAAAGGTCAGTGTCATGTTGATGTACTTGATACTGCAGATGGGTGGTTGAGTATTGATTTTGACCAAGGGAGATATCAGCCACAAAAACAGATCCCGGATGCTCAAGAGACCATGGATCAACCAATATGGGATGTATACTGGCATGTGCTTGAACCCACGGTCCTGAAGATAGGGTTCTAGGGTTGTGTAGATGCTGGTCACAGGTGTGTCGTCGGGCACAAAGAAGCATTGACCTTGTACGTTTGTCAGTTTGTTGTCGAGGAGTGTCCGGTTAGCCATTAGAAACGCCCAGGCCACATTGCCTGCGTAGGATACCTGGAACATGGCTTTACCGTCGCCAACACAGACTGACCATCCACCTGCACTGTGGGCAGACTGAAGTGCGGAAGGAATGAGGAACGGGTCACCTTCACCGTACATGACATTTGGACGCAGCGAAACGGTGCACAGGCGTCCACCTGTGGGAGAATAATAAAAATTAGGATGGTATTCACGGCTTCAGTAATAATGATGATGATGATGATGTTGATGATTATGAGGGTGATGATGATGATTATGAGACTAATAACGATGGTGATGGTGATGATGAGTGTTTCCAATTTAAGCACAAAACCTGAAATTTAGCGGGAGGGGATTAAGCCGATTATGTTGATCCCAGTGCTCAACAGGTGTTTACTTTATTGACATTGAAAGGACGAAGAGCAAAGCCGACCTTGGCAGAATATGAACTCAGGACATAAAGAACCTTAACAAATGCTGCTAAGCATTTTGTTTTGCATGCTAATGATTCTGCCACATCACCACCTTAATAATAATAATAATAATAATAATAATAATAATAATAATAATAATAGTAATAATGATAATAATAATAATAGCCATGTGTCAAGAAGAATTCTTTGGGGTTTGAATAATTCATGAAGAAATAAGCATTACATTTGACAGAGTAATCTGGATGTTGAAGGGTTAAAACACTTAGAATACTGCCCCAGCATGGTCACAGGGTAAGGATTTAAACCAAGTAAAAGAAAAACAGAATGTGAAGATGAAGTTAGATAAGTGAAGATTTTAGCCTTTCCTCTTACCGTTGGCAAGGTGTGAACCATTTGCTCTACAGACTAAATCTTCAGCCTCGTGCTTAGTTTGTGGGTATCCAGGGAAAAGGAAACAGCTTGGTGTGGTTGCAGTGTCCTCTGTGCCTTCAACTATGTCTTTATCTCCTACAACAACGTCTACAGTGCTGCAGAAGATAAGTCGTGGCACACTCAGTGCGATGCATGCATGGATAACATTCTCTGTGCCTGTGTGAAAAGGGGAATTAGTATTGGACATTGTTAAGTCGCTCCTATCTACACATACACACATTCTTTACCACACACATACACTCTCTCTCTCTCACACACGCACACACATACTCTGTCTTTTGTCTCTCACACACAGACACTCTCTCTGATGGTTTCAGATGATGGTTTCATGATCCTTTGATTGAAAAGTTCTGAGGATCCATGAGCACATACTGCGGGCAACTTTGACTTTATTGCTGATGTGTCCACTAAGGTTGCTGTTGACAAATACACCTAAGTCTCTGATATTATCTGATGGTTCAAGTAGGTCTGACGGTAGTGTATATGGTTGTTTGAGTGTGCCCTCTTTTCCAAAGTGGATGAGCTCAAATTCTTCTTCGTTCAATTGCATATTGTTTTTCTGTGCCCACTGGGTTACTGTGCATAGGTCCGATTGAAGCATCGTTTGATCATATGATCCCTTAATGACTTTCTGGAACTTAGAGTCATCTACAAATATTTTAATGGTCGCGTGTGAACATGGGAGAGAGCAGAAGTGAAGACCCACTGAATGCTTTAAGTTCTCCAAAAATGAAAAAAAACAAAAAACAATCGATGAGTGGAATAAATCAATAAACCGGTTACTTCAATGGAATCTGTAATGTCATTGATATAGACAATAAAAAGAAGTGAACCCAGCACAGTACCCCTGTGGGATTCCACTGATGACTTTTGCTGGTCTTGAGTGGATGCCATCAACCACAACATGCTGGGTCCTGTTTGTTAGGAAATACCTAGTCCATTGAAGTAGCTTTCCACCGAATCCAGTGTTGGATAGTTTTCTTAACAGTATATTGTGGTCGACTCTGTCAAAGGCCTTGCTGAAATCAAGGTATATGACATCTGCATTGGAGCCCTCACTTAGTGCATTTAAGATGTCATCAAAGTGGCGGAGCTGTGCTAGGCAGTCCCTCTCACCACGAAAGCCATGCTGGTTGCAACTTAGGAGATGATTTTGTTCTAGGAAGGCTGTTACTCTTGAACTCAACACTCTCTCAAATACTTTGATATGTGAGGTGAGTTGAGATTGGACGGTAGTTTACAAGAAGTGATTTATCCCCCTTTTTAAAGATAGGAAAGACTGACTGGGAGAGATTTTGAGGGATAAAACCGGCATCCAGTGATTTCCTCCAGAGATTTGCAAGAGGAGCTGCAAGTTGCTGTCTGCATTCCTTCAGCATTCTAGCAGGAGACCTGCCCAGACCCACTGCTGAATCAGGTTTGATTTTACTGTTGCAAGGATATCAGTGGCATCACAGGTTATGTTAGAGAAGACATGTTGAGGATTCAAAGAAGCAAAGCTGCTTGAGTCAACTAAATCAGAGTCACTGAAGACAGAGCAGAATTGACGTTACAGGATCTCAGCCATATCTTTGGCATAACTAGGAAGGATGCCATTTCTGTCAACCAGTGGGCCGATAGAGGAAACTATTGTCCTATCTGTTTTTGCAAAGGAGTAAAAGACCTTAGGATTATTCTTGAAGTTTTTAATAGCCCAGGCTTCTTCTGTAGCTCTTTGGTCACTTATGAAGGTTCTCTTACAGTCCTGCAGTTGTTGCTTCTTTGATTCCAAGGTTGTTAATGTTCTCGATTGGAGGTTATGCTGATGGTGGTATTTTAGAGTATTGATTTTTCGGTTTATTCTGAGCACTTTTCTCTGTTTTGGAACCCTGCATCTACTGTTATTTATGAGTCTTGAGGGTTCGTGTTTTGAGCAAATGTGAGTAACTGTGTCCTTGAATAGTTGCCATGCGTCTGTGTTTATTGTATTATTGGAGGAAGCAAGGGTGAAGGACCAGTCCACTTGCAATAAGTCTTGAGTGATCACACTCCAGTTTGACTTATGCCAATTCATATTATCAAATGGGTGCATTGGAGTTAGTGATTTATGCCAAATTTTTGGGTGCTGAAGGTTGAGGTTACAGAGTACTTCATCATGATCAGACAAGAGGGTTCTTTCCACTGTGATGTTATGAATAGTGTTAGTATGGTTGCTTAGCACTAGGTCCAAGACACTTTGGTTGTTTCTGGTTGGGTCATGGATGAGTTGTGACAGGAATATATGTATATCATCATCGTTATTAACGTCTGTTGTCATGCTGGCATGGGTTGGACAGTTTGATGAGCTGGCAAGCTGGGGAGCAGCACCAGACACCAGTCTGATCTGTCGGTATGGTTTCTATGGCTGGATGCCCTTCCTAATACCAACCACTTTACAGAGGATGCTGGATGCTTTTACGTGGCACCACACAGGCACTTTATGCGGCACTGCAGGGGTTCTTTTATGTGACACAACCTGGGTGCTTTTACATAACATTGCATGGGCACTTTTATGTGGCACCACCAGCAGGATTGGTCTGAACACTTCTGCTGTGGGGTACAGGTCTTCTTGAGTATAGCCAGGTGTCAGGTATCTTGGTTCTTAGTCATCCAGCTTGAAAAGGTTCAGCTTCTGAGATCATTCTTCAGTACTTCCTGTCTCCCTGGGCCTCCCACTTCCACATCTTCCATCCACTTTGAGAGATCAGCACTTCTTTATGGAGCTGTTTGCATCCATCCACATCACATGACCAAACTAGTGCACACAACAACCAATTTCTCTTATGCCTAACTTCTCTCTCAAAACACTAGCACTCTGTCAAACATATACACTTACATTACACATCCAGTGGAACATACTAGCTTCATTCCTTTCTAACTGTCACCTGTCCTCTGCATTCAGGGCCCATGTCTCACTATCAAGTAGAATTGCCATCCAAATTGGTATATGTAGTTGTGTGTGTTTGTATGTATATATATATATATATATATATATATAGATACATACATACATATATATATATATATGTATTTATCATCATCATCATCATCATCGTTTAACGTCCGCTTTCCATGCTAGCATGGGTTGGACGATTTGACTGAGGACTGGTGAAACCGGATGGCAACACCAGGCTCCAGTCTGATTTGGCAGAGTTTCTACAGCTGGATGCCCTTCCTAACGCCAACCACTCAGAGAGTGTAGTGGGTGCTTTTACGTGTCACCCGCACGAAAACGGCCACGCTCGAAATGGTGTCTTTTATGTGCCACACGCACAAGCCAGTCCAGGGGCACTGGCAACGATCTCGCTCGAAAATCCTACAGGAGCCAGTCAGGCGGTACTGGCAACGGCCACGCTCAAAATGGTGCATCTCATGTGCCACCCGCACAAGAACCAGTCCAGGGGCACTGGCAACGATCTTACTTGGCTTGCCGGGTCTTCTCACGCACAGCCCATTTCCAAAGGTCTCGGTCCGTAGTCATCGCCTCGGTGAGGCCCAATGTACGAAGGTCTTGCCTCACCACCTCAGCCCAGGTCTTCCTGGGCCTACCTCTTCCACGGGTTCCCTCAACTGTTAGGGTGTGGCACTTTTTCACGCAGCTATCCTCCTCCATTCTCACCACATGTCCATACCAGCGCAATCGTCTCTCTTGCACGCCACAACTGATGCTTCTAATGTTCAGCTTTTCTCTCAAGATACTTACACTCTGACGGGTATTCACATTGACATTACACATCCAACGGAGCATACTGGCTTCATTCCTTGCGAGCTTACGTATGTCCTCAGCAGTTACAGCCCATGTTTCACTGCCATGTAGCATGGTTGTTCGTACGCATGCGTCATACAGTCTGCCTTTTACTCTGAGTGAGAGTCCCTTTGTCGCCAGCAGGGGTAAGAGCTCTCTAAACTTTGCCCAGGCTATTCTTATTCTAGCAGCTACACTTTCAGCGCACCCACCCCCACTACTAACTTGGTCGCCCAGATAGCGGAAGCTATCGACTACCTCTAGTTTTTCACCCTGGAATGAGATAGAAGTTGTTTCCTGTTTGTTTGCAGTCTTTATTGCACCTGAACATCTGCCACAAACAAAAACTAACTTGCTAGTTAACCTGCCTTTGATGTTGCTGCACCTCTTATGTGTCCATAGCTTGCACCGGGTACATCTTATAGAGTTACTACCTACTCCTTTTCTACATACTGAGCAGGGCCATCTACCTGAAGGGGTTTGTGTTTTATCTACCTTCCTACTTATTAGGATTTTGGTTTTAGCTAGGTTGACTCTAAGGCCCTTCAATTCTAGACCTTGCTTCCACACCTGAAACTTCTCCTCTAGTTCTGATAGTGACTCCGCAATTAGGGCAAGGTCATCAGCATAGAGGAGCTCCCAGGGGCAACCTGTCTTGAACTCCTCTGTGA
>NC_142941.1:15160288-15175288 GCF_046866305.1 Octopus bimaculoides | reverse complement strand
GGAACGTACATATACTCTTACTCTTTTACTTGTTTCAGTCATTTGACTGCAGCCATGCTGGAGCACCGCCTTTAGTCGAGCAAATCGACCCCAGAACTTATTCTTTGGAAGCCTAGTACTTATTCTATATCGGTCTCTTTTGTCGAACCGCTAAGTTACAGGGACATAAACACACCACCATCGGTTGTCAAGCAATGTTGGGGAGGGACAAACAGACACACAAACATATACACACACATACATATATATATACATGGGCTTCTTTCAGTTTCCGTCTACCAAATCCACTCACAAGGCTTTGGTCAGCCCGAGGCTATACTAGAAGACACTTGCCCAAGATGCCACACAGTGGGACTGAACCCGGAACCATGTGGTTGGTAAGCAAGCTACTTACCACACAGCCACTCCTGTGCCTATATGGATGCAAGTACGCTATCTCTATGCTAATACAGCTTAATACCTTGCTATCACAGGTGTTGTTGTCAAAACATAAGCAGCCAAAATAGATACTACAAGTTCCCTGTCTTTGTTTCTAATACACCTTTTGTGCACCTACTGATTAAATCTGAGTACACCAAACAAAATTTCTTCCTATTTTTTATCTGCATATTGAGCAAGCTATTTCCCAAATGGAAGTAAAAGTATTGTTTTAGTTCCTACAGATTAAAATCATCATCTATCATCATTTAACGTCTGCTTTCCTTGCTGGCATGGGTTAGACAATTTGACTGGAACTGGTAAACTGGAGGGCTGTACCAGGCTCCAGTCTGATTTGGTATGGTTTCTATGGCTGGATGCCCTTCCTAACACTAACCACACAAAGCGTGTAATGAGTAGTTTTTAATGTGACGTAGACACAGGTGCCATTTACATGACACCAGCAATTGCCATGACTACAATTCCAAGGGTGGCATATATATATTAATTTATATAGTTTTTTGTTAAATTATTTCATTGCACTCTTGCAGTGCGTGTGTTTATTACCGGCATAATGCCTCTCCCAAGGTTTAATTGTACATTTAAACACTCCAAGTGGAAAGGAAGAATACAAAAAACCATTTTGACTTAGCCAGACCATACAGGCTAGTAATTAATTCCAAGCCGATTTTAACTGATTTTATTTGTTATTTTGTTTCATCTTATCAGACCTAGTGATTTAAAGCTTAAGAGGGCACTAGCCCTTTCCATATAAGGAAAGGGAAGGGGTAAACAATATACATGGATATGGTTATAAAGATTCTTTTGGTTTTAGTGACACACTATTATAGGTGGCGGGGGGTGGTCACTACTAGCAGACCCATTTATAATGTAGCAGAGGATGTTTAACATAAGGCACCTAGGTTATAAGTATATAAAATAAACTTGCTATATATGTACAGATACAGTATGTCTTTATTTATAGTTTTCATTAATCAGAATAATGTATCAGTATTGCTTTACATATACTTGAGATACCAATATTTGCTTAATTGATATGTGAATAAATAAAATAAAGCTAACTGTAAATTAATAATGAAATAAGAAATAAAAAGAAATAGTGTATAGTAATGTAACTAATCAATACATTCAGTATGCAAAAACCATGAAGTAGTATTAATTTAAAAAGCTTTGGTAAAGCACATTTAGACTTATTTACACTAATATAAAGAACCATAGATAAGATGTGAAATTAAATTTTTTTTTATATATATTGGACTAAAAATTATATTAAATTATTTTAAAATTAAAATTAATATATCTAATATTATTTAAAGGACACATAAGAGATTAAAATTTATTTTATAATTACTATAAAGAATTGATACATAGGAATTTACATGGTTTATAATGATGGACTCATTAAGGTTTAAGAAACTGGTAAAACGAATGATTGGAATTAACATAGAATTATAATGGTGAAAATTAAAACTTATATATCTAATATCATTTAAAGGACACATAAGAGATACAATTTATTTTATAATTAATGTAAAGAATTGATACATAGGATTTACATGGTTTATGATGGATTCATCAAGGTAAAAGAAGCTGGTAAAGTGAATGATTGGAATTAACAAAGAATACAATAGTGGTCCAAACAACTAATAGAGAACGTGATAATTATGTACTAGTTTAATTAGACCACATTATCTTAAATAATCAGGAACTTGTGTTAACTAACATGGGCCAAGTACAAAATAATAATGGAACAAGGATTAGGTTTATTTAAGTCACCCATAGAATAACAGTAATAACACTACCACAGAACAATGGAATAATGGAATAATATGGATCCTTTAGGGTTAGGCATTAAATAAACTTTAAAAGGTTTGAAAACTAATTAAAAACAATGAAGAACTTTCAAAACATCCTATTCTTTTAAGTTAAATAAAATAAGTAAGATACACACTAAAACTAACAGCAATAGCAAAAGTGATGTGAAAAAATTTTAAGTAAAACCATATACCATCCATGGATAAAGTTGAAATTTTAGTTTTCACAGGAAGATTATACATTAAGGTGAGAGATCAAAAATATGTTATAAAAGTTCAATTTCAATTTAAATATGTGCTAATTAATAGCCTAAGATAAACATGGTAGATGATAAAATACCACATTATTTAAGTTTGCTACTTTTTAAAGTATCTAAAAGTGCGAGTAGAACAGTGTACACACAATATTCTAAGGTCTAATCTGTTATTAATTAGGTTAGAATTGTTTCTGAGTTTAGAAATTCCATATGTTTCCATGGAACATAATTCACATCCATATTTGCCATTTCTATAAGGTTGGGCTTTTCTTATAATTTCCCCATTTAAGGCTAAAACTAATACCACTTTGCTTTAATTCTCAAATTTTATTTGATAACAACTTACTATTTGCCTTATGTTTTAGTCTAAAAGGTGACAAGTGATTATATATGCACTGTTTCAAATTAATCGTACATCCCAAGAAATTATATTTACTAGCATGTAAGGTGTCCTGTTAAGTTCACCTCTTTTGTGTATATAAATGTACACTAATTTTATATATATGCATATATATATATATATTATTTATATTATTTGGAGGCAATGTGTGGCGTTCGATCATATAATAACATAAATAATATATAATTATATGCATATATCCATACATATATGTACATACCAACATCTATATGGGTACAGGACATCACAAAAAACGTTAAACACAATGAGAAACGAAAACAGAAAACGAACTTTTTTTTTCGAACAACGAAAAAAAAACAAAAAAAACAGAGAAACGAGACATACAACATAAAGAATATTACCCTTCTTCAGTTGTCCCTGCTCCATCTATTCCGCGTTTCGAAGGCAAGGAGCAGGGACAACTGAAGAAGGGTAATATTCTTTATGTTGTATGTCTCGTTTCTCTGTTTTTTTTTTTTTCGTTGTTCGAAAAAAAAAAGTTCGTTTTCTGATTTCGTCTTTGTTTTCGTTTCTCATTGTGGTTAACGTTTTTTGTGATGTCCTGTACCCATATATGCTTGTATGTACATGTATATATGTAGGTATATTTATGTGTGTATGTGAGCATGCAAGCACCTGATTTTTCTTTTCTTTTTTGCATGCATGTTTTTTTCTTTTATGAATGACTTCCTAGGCTAGCTGTCACTCCATCCGTTACGACGACGAGTGTTCCAGTTAATTCGATCAACAGAACAGCCTGCTTGTGTAATTAACGTACACGCGTATCCTTAACGTAATTCCCTGGGAGATTCAGCGTGACACCGAATGTAACAAAGTTGGCTCTTTGAAATACAGGTACTACCCAATTTTGCCAACTGAGTGGATTGGAGCAACGTGAAATAAAGTGTCTTGCTCAAGGACACAACACGTCACTGGAAATCGAACTTCCTAGGTATTCAGATAGTAATTAAGTGATGCGAGAAATAGGTAATTATGAAGGTTAAATCCGCAAAATAATATTTTTAAAAATCGGGAAAAAAAAAATCTCCGTCACACATTCTATGCCACACCTAAATTCATTAACCATGGAATGAGGGTGGAACAACTCCACCCACCGATAAAAGGGAGAACGTAAAAGAGAAAGAACGAGAGAGAGGGAGAAAGAGATAAATATATAGCTAGATAGTTAGATAAACACATGTATAAACACATAGACTCTTTGCCCAGATAAAAAGCGCGGTTTTTCCTTACGAATTTCGTCGCCATCCAACGATTGCCTTCTTCCAATAACACGTGATTGTTCTCATTTCCAATCAAATCAATCACTTGCTCACATGTCTTCCTCGGATTGTCTCACTGTCAGATTTTTTCCTTTTAAATGTTTGTACTCTCGAACCGACTCTAATAAACAAATTCTAAATAGCTATAGTCAACATTTTTTTTTCACAATGATTCTGTTTTGTTGTTTTCATAAAGTTATGACAAGTTATACCTCGTGATTTTTTTTTCTTTTTGCCTTTATAAGTATTTCTATATCCGTGTTTGATAATTTCAACACTTGCTCTTATATATATATATATGTACGCTTGTATTAGTAGGGGCGTGTCTCATCTACCCTCTAACCCAACACGCAGTTGCAACTTTTTACGCATTAATCTTCTTTAAGACTTTAACAAAAAATAAATAAATAAATAAATAAATAAATAAAACATTAAAATAGATAAATAACTGAAATAGGATCTTACATGTCTGGTAGTAGTTTCTGTCATCAAAATTTTAAATAAACTGCATTTGCCGACATAAAAGTTCCGCCCGAAGTCTAAGACCTCCCCTCGTCTCACGTCACGAATGATAAATATTCTTATTTGCTTCTTCGTTCGCCCGTTACACTTTAGTTATTTGGAGAAGTTTAGTAAAAGTGACAGAGAGAGAGAGGGGGGAGGACAGTGAGTAGAGAGGGGAGGAGTGAGTTTGAGAAAAAAATAAGAAGTGAGGAAGAAGTAGAGAAAGATGTATAAGGTCAAGTGGTTAGTTGAAGGGAGAGGCAAAGAGAAAAGAAGGAGAGAGAAGTGTTAACGACATGATGTAAAGCGGGGGGAGGAAAAGTAGAGAGAAAAAGATAATCTTCGGATACAATATTTAGTAGAGGATGATGTTCTGGTGGTGAGATTAAATAAAGGCAGATTGAAAGAGAATGGACAGGGGAGGCAGTTACATTAAGAGAGAGAGAGGGAGAGAAACCGTTTCTATTGTCAGAGTAGATATACTGTACTTGAAATGAAATGAAAACTGTAGTGATGTTGGTGGTGGTGGTGGTGGTGATGTTGAGAGTGAAAATTATTTTTCCTTTTTTATTGAACTAAATCTATAATACTCTTTTCTACTTTAGGCACAAGGCCCGACATTTTGGCGGAGTCGGGTGGGGCAGTCGATTAGATCGACTCACTACGCAACTGGTACTTAATCGACTCCGAAAGCATGAAAGGCAAAGTCGACCTCATCATCATCATCATCATCATCGTTTAACGTCCGCTTTCCATGCTAGCATGGGTTGGACGATTTGACTGAGGACTGGTGAAACCGGATGGCAACACCAGGCTCCAATCTAATTTGGCAGAGTTTCTACAGCTGGATGCCCTTCCTAACGCCAACCACTCAGAGAGTGTAGTGGGTGCTTTTACGTGTCACCCGCACGAAGGCCAGTCAGGCGGTACTGGCAACGGCCACGCTCAAAATGGCGTATTTTATGTGCCACCCGCACAAGAGCCAGTCCAGGGGCACTACTAAATCTGTAATATTCTTCTATCTGTTCGTTCACACTTCACGCTTTACTTTGTTACAGAGGAGGAGAAGGAGGAAGAGAGAGAGAGAGAGAGAGAGAGAGAGAGATAGAGAAGGAGGTGGTAGAGTGAGAGAAAGGAAGAGGGAATGTGAGAGTGAGTGAGAGAGCAGATAGCCAGCCGATGCGTTATGCTGTCACTCATGTGGTTTGTGGAAGTAAGAGGTGAAAAGAAAGAGAGAAATATAAAGTGCTTAGTAGAAGGAAATTTTAAAATCATATAATATACTATTGTGACTAGAAGTGAAATAACTTACCAAAATAAAGATAAAAATGTAAATCATTCTTTCTTTTTTAAACAGCTTCTCTGAATTTTTTTCATTCTGCGGAATTTCCACATGTCTCACTAGTATCTATAAATATGTATATAGTTTGTTTGCGGCTGTGTGGTAAGTAGCTTGCTTACCAACCACATGGTTCTGGGTTCAGTCCCATTATGTGGCACTTTGGGCAAGTGTTTTCTAATATAGCCTCGGGCCGACCAAAGCATTGTGAGTGGATTTGGTCGACGGAAACTGAAAGAGGCCCGTCGTATATATGTATATATATATATATATATATATATATATATATATATATATATATATATGTGTGTGTGTGTGTGTGTTTGTGTGTCTGTTTGTCCCCCCAACATCGCTTGACAACTGATGCTGGTGTGTTTACGTCACCGTAACTTAGCGGTTCGGCAAAAGAGACCGATAGAATAAGTACTAGGCTTACAAAGAATAAGTCCCGGGGTCGATTTGCTCGACTAAAGGCGGTGCTCCAGCATGGCCGCAGTCAAATGACTGAAACAAGTAAAAGAGTAAAAGAGTTATATATGCATACATACGTAGTATGTATATACGTATAAATGTTGCTGCGTGTATGTGTGTGTGTGTGTGTGTGTATTGTGTAATTTCAAATTTTTTATGAAAATCTCCCGAATTGATCAACAATCCCCTCGCTACCCCACCCCGCTGTCTAAAAGTGAAAATGAACGGTTGTATTTGTCTGTTTCCACATGCGTAGATGTATAGTGAAACAGCAAAAGGATCACGGCATGTGAAGCTCTCACCACGAAACTCGATGTTTTTTGCCCCATGTTCTTAATCTCCGTATTTTTTTCACGTAGATTGAAAAAAAAAAAAAAATTTCGGAAAAAAGTTAAAAATTAAAAATTTGGGAGTGAGGGGGTGGAATCAAAAATTTTGAAAACATGTTTTTTTGTTGTTTTTTTTTTTTGCATATTCGGTATCTCCGTCATGAGTAACATAGGAATCCGGTAAAATCCGGTTAAAAAAAAAAAAGCACTAAACAGTATACATCCGATATATCGAAAATTTACAATGATTTCATAACTCCCGTCTTGGCTATGACCTTGGAGCCCTGGTAATCCGTTACAACACTTACCCAGCGTACCTAGTCGTTTAGATAATCTGTGAACTAGTCCCCCATATATACGTTATTATTATTGTAAGACTGGATTTTTCTTATAATAATAACGTATATGATTGGAGATGTTTGTCTTGCCTTAACATTTGTTGTCTTCTTTAACAATTATATATATATATATATATATATATATATATATATATGTATGTATCTCTCTATATATATGTATGTATATGTATATATAAACCATTCGTGTTTGTAAATTATTTCGTATAAATCAAATTGAGTATGCTTATTTCTAAGTATTTGAACTATTTGAGTTATTTTCGCAATTTCTCCAGTACAACGCTTATTCAAGTAAATAGTATTTTCCTAAACAATAGACCCACTTATGATATATGAGCATATGCATGTATATATACATATATGTACATATATATATATATATATATATATATATATATATATATATGTATATCTGTCTATGGGATTCTCAGATTACAGCAAGGTACGTTAATATATACATAATGGCCTAAATTACGTCCACACTCTACAATTTATTTTAATTTTAGTATGTTATTTTTTCTGTTTCTTTCTTCTTCTTTTTTTTTTTTACTCAGAATAGTTACAGGTCGCATAAAAAATTCAATAGTTTCATAGTATTTACGAGGTGGTATCAAAAGGTTCCCGGACAAGTTATGTTTAATAAAAAATAACTTCTATATTTCAGAGATGAGGAATTATGTACATTATTTACATTATTTGCATTCGGCGGATATTTGTCCTCATCTTGTTTGCTGTTAACCACTAGGCCATATGCTCACGGGAATATGGCGTAGTGGTTAAGAGTGCGGGCTACTAACCCCAAGATTCCGAGTTCGATTCCAAGCAGTGACCTGAACAACAACAACAACAATAATAATAATAACATCGAAAAATACCTTAGGAATGAGAACCCAGTTTCGAAATTTCCCCAAGACACCTGAAGAAGGCTGGAGGGTATATCAACCGAAACGTTGTGTTAACAGCCGAAACAAGATGAGGACAAATATCCGTCGAATGTAAATAATGTAAAAAATAACTTATTTACCTAAGTTTTACCATCATCTCCTGCGAAATAGTCACCTTGCGCAGCAATAAACCGGTCCCAGCGTTCCTGCCACTTTTGGAATTCAGCCTATTTTGGAAGTCGTTTTCCGTAAGTGAGTCGAGAACCTTCTGCAATTCGCTCTGGATCTCGATGACGGTGTTAAAACGGTAATCTTTGAGCTGCCTTTTCATCTTGAAAAAGAGATGGAAATCTGCATGTGCTAAATCTGGCAAATACAGTGGGTGCGAAAGCGATTCCATGTTGTTTTTGGTGAGAAACTCACAAGTGGTGAGAGCACGGTGAAGAATCCAGTTCTTCACGCCCCACTGATCTGGTCCCTTTCGCCGAATGCCCTCCCTCAAACGTTTCGAAACGTCGCAGTAGAACTCTCGATTGACGGTCTGGCCATGGGGAAAAATATTCTCGATGCCCAACACCACATTTCCGGGGGTGACGCCGCTTGTGGCAGGTCTTCGAGATCGCCCATCGTCTTCTAGGAACGTTCTTCCGCCTTTGAAGCGTCCGTGCCACTGGAAGCATTGCGTACGACCCATTGCCTCGTCACCGTAAGCTTGCCGAAGCATGCTCAATGTCTCTGTAGCAGACTTCCCAAGTTTAATGCAAAATTTCATGTTGACTCTTTGTTCCTGTCCATGACAAAATCGCAGACTACAACATACACTTACTCTTTTACTTGTTTCAGTCATTTGACTGCGGCCATGCTGGAGCACCGCCTTTAGTCGAGAAAATCGACCTCAGGACTTATTCTTTGTAAGCCTAGTACTTATTCTATCGGTCTCTTTAGCTGAACCGCTAAGTTACGGGGACGTAAACACACCAGCATCGGTTGTCAAGCGATGTTGGGGGGGGGGGGGACACAGACACAAACATATACACACACATACGTATATATACATATATACATATATACGACAGACTTCTTTCAGTTTCCGTCTACCAAATTCACTCACAAGGCTTTGGTCGGCCCGAGGCTATAGTAGAAGACACTTGCCCAAGGTGCCACGCAGTGGGACTGAACCCGGAACCATGTGGCTGGTAAGCAAACTACTTACCACACAGCCACTCCTCTGTCCAAATGATCTCATCGAGAAGCTCTGGTTCTCAGATTTTTGCTCACGCATTATCTCACAGAATTGCAACCGATGGTCGGGATCCTCATCAAGAAGACCATGTAACTGTCGCGGACGGTACGGCTTCAATTTCAAGTAACGCATTAAGCGTTGCAAGGACTTCTCAGTATGGACGTCGTGTGGTCTGTTTTCGGACTGTACCGAGACGACGGTTCGCCGCTGGCCGAACGCCTGCCGCGCATCACGGTGCGACGAGCGACCCCCACGCGAGGAAGAGCCAAACCGTCGTGTGGCCTATTTTTGGACTGTTCACAAATAGACGCAGGAGTGGCTGTGTGGTAAGTAGCTTGCTTACCAACCACATGGTTCCGGGTTCAGTCCCACTGCGTGGCACCTTGGGCAAGTGTCTCCTACTATAGCCTCGGGCCGACCAAAGCCTTGTGCATGAATTTGGTAGACGGAAACTGAAAGAAGCCCGTCGTATATATGTATATATATGTATGTGTGTGTTTATGTTTGTGTGTCTGTGTTTGTTCCCCCCCCCCCTCAGCATCACTTGACAACCGATAATGGTGTGTTTACGTCCCCGTAACTTAGCGGTTCGGCAAAAGACACCATTAGAATAAGTACTAGACTTCCAATGAATAAGTCCTGGGGTCGATTAGCTCGACTAAAAAGCGGTGCTCCAGCATGGCCGCAGTCAAATGACTGAAACAAGTAAAAGAGAGTAAATGTCATAGCGACTCTCATTTCATTTCCCCGAGTCATAGACGTCATAGCACGTCAAGATTTCGGTGCGTTAAACACTGAACATATCGTTTCAAATTTATCATTTGTACCATAAATTGTTCAGCGTGTTAATAGAGGTGTCAAATGCCTCTTTCCACGCTATGCGTAAACCGCTCGGCATTTCCCATCTTTTATTACTGCTCTTGACATATATTGTAAAAAAATAAAATAAAAACTAAATATAAGTAAAATAAGACGAAAAAAAATCGTCTCAGTATGAAGTAATAATAAGTGGCTGTGTGGTAAGTAGCTTGCTTACCAACCACATGGTTCCAGGTTCAGTCCCACTGCGTGGCATCCTGGGCAAGTGTCTTCTACTATAGCCTCGGGCCGACCAAAGCCTTGTGAGTGGATTTGGTAGACGGAAACTGAAAGAAGCCCGTCGTATATATGTACATATATATATATATATATATTTTCTAATTGTTACACAAATTTTGGGTAAAACCTCCACTTTTACCCGCTCCCATTGATTGCACCTAGTATAGCACTAGCGTAGCAATAATTGGGTACCCTCCCAGCAGTATACTGGATAGATACTATCCCTTAGTGGGTTGTACCCCCAACCCCTAACTCTCTCACGTTATATATATATATATATATATATATATATATATATATATATATATATATATGTGTGTGTGTGTGTGTGTGTGTATTTGTCCTTCCTAGCATTGCTTGACAACCGATGCTGGTGTGTTTATGTCCCCGTCACTTAGCGGTTCGGCAAAAAGAAACCGATCGAATAAGTACTAGGCTTACAAAGAATAAGTCCCGGGGTCGATTTGTTCGACTAAAGGCGGTGCTCTAGCATGGCCGCAGTCAAATGACTGAAACAAATAAAAGAGTAAAAGAGTAAAAGAGAGTAAAGAGTGTTCTGGACAAAGTTTGAGGAATGTTGCTCAGTCAATGGAAACCAACCAGTTTGAGCATTTATGAGGTTAAACATACTAAAATATAAATAAATTGAAAAGTGTATATCTATTTGTTTGGGGTCATCCTGTGTGTGTATGTGTGTGTGTGTGTGTGTATTTTATTTACACACACACACACAACACACACACACACACACACACACACACACATCGTATTAATATTGTAAATAGAAAGCAATGAAATCGTTACATACTTATGGTTCACATTTATTTACAGAAAATATATAAAGTGGGTAAGAAAATTTATTTTAAAATAAATGAACAGACGTACTCTTTGATTTCTAACATAGGCCTAATGCCTTTGATTTGATAAACAGAATTGGTAATTCATCCTTTAATACTAAACATCAAGAGATATCGTTCTGGTCTCCAGTGGACAGATGGTAAACAGAGAGTCCTGCATTGCCGATGCAATCGGTAACTTCAAGATAGTGATGATGATGATGATAATGATGATGATGATGATCATCATCATCATCTTTAAGACCATTAGGCTGTCTGACATGCCTTTTTGGTCATTTCTTTATTGTAAATATGTTGACAAAAAATTTGGACAATTTTAATTTTTGTGTAAAAATAATGATTAAAAATAAAAGAACAGAATTGAAAAAAATTCCTGAATGTGCAATGTTCCTCTTCATTTCATTTTCGGAAAATACATTGTGACGGCATCAGAGATAAATCTGACTACTCCGGTAAAGACAGTAACTTATAAATAGAAATTCATCTTTAAACACAAAATATCAGAGATCGTTGTGGTCTCCACTTGACAGATGGTAAATAGAGAGTCATGCATCACAAGCAAAATTGGGAACTTATAGAAGAGAATATATTGGTTTCAAATTTTAGCACAAGGCCAGCAATTTCAGAGGAGGGAGGGAAGTCGATTACATTGACCCCATGTGCTCAACTGGTACTTATTTTTATCGACCCCGAAAGGATGAAAGGCAAAGTAGACCTCGGCGGAATTTGAACTAAGAACGTAAAGACGGACGAAATACCGCTAAGCATTTTGTGCTAACGGTGCAAATGGTTCTGCCAGCTCGCCACTTTTATAGATAGGAATCTATTCTAAAACACGAAAAGAATACCGGAGACTGTTGTTGTGGTTTCCAGTCGACAGGTGGGAAAGAGAGAGTCCTACATTGCAGATACATTCGGTAACTTCGTCATTATCATCGTCGTCGTCGTCGTTACCGCCGCCGCCGCAATATACACCAACATATACACACATACATACATACATACATACATACATATATATGTATATATATATATATATATATATATATATATATATATATATATATATATATATATATATATATATGTATGTATATATATATATATATATATATATATATATATATATATATATATATATATATATATATATATATATATATCAGTTCAAAAAAGGAAAAAGACAAAAACACAACAACATAAAACAACAACGTGAGGACGTGATACAGATTGTGTTACTAGACGCTCGGGAAAGGAAAGAAAGAGAAAATGACGTTTCGAGCGGAGCTCTTCGTCGGGAACAAAGAAAGTCCAAAGAAGGGGAAAGCGGAGGAAGAAAAAATCATATATATATATGTATCCGTATCACGTTCTCACTTTGTTGTTTTTTTGCTATTGTTTTTTTAAAACTTATATATATATATATATATATATATATATATATATATATATATATATATATATATATATATATATATATATATATATATATATATATATATATATATATATATATATATATATATATATATATATATATATATATATATATATATATATATATATATATATATATATATATATATATATATATATATATATATATATATATATATATATATATATATATATATATATATATATATATATATATATATATATATATATATATATATATATATATATATATATATATATATATATATATATATATATATATATATATATATATATATATATATATATATACGACAGACTTCTTTCAGTTTCCGTCTACCAAATCCACTCACAAGGCTTTGGTCGGCCCGAGGCTATAGTAGAAGACACTTGCCCAAGGTGCCACGCAGTGGGACTGAACCCGGAACCATGTGGTTTGTAAACAAGCTACTTACCACACAGCCACTCCCACGACTGGTTAAAATTACCCAATATTTTCAAAAATTTAAAAGCTTATTAACTTCTATTTATTAATTTGTGGTAAAAATAGATGTTATTTTCATAATTAGCATGCAAAATTAAATCGGTACACCAAATTTGAAAGAAATTGGAACAAAATGTTTTAAAAGATTAGAAAACTGTGATAGCAACAGAAAAAGATTCAGAATTTGTGAAAGACAAATCGCATCTGCGACCACAACAACAACAACAACAGCAGCTGCAGCACTACAAGTATATCAGCAACAACGACGATGCCAATGGCTGGCTGTACGAAAAGCAGGTGCATTTATCTGTGGCCTAGGTTATCAGAAGCTGAGCGTGGGCAGATTATCACTGCAGCTTCCATAGCGAACGCATCCAATATTAGGATGAAACGAAAACGAAGACGAAAACGAAGACGAAGATCAGAGATTAAATCGATTCCAAAGGCGTCGCAGATAATAGTTAAGAATAGTAATCTCTGTTGTTTCAAACGCGCACGGGCGCGCGCACGCGCACGCACGCACACGCACAGACACAGACAGACAGGCACAGACACTGACACACACATACACACACTCATACAGACACACAGCATACACACAAACACTCACAGAGACAGACAGACACACACACACACACATACACACAGAGACACACACACACATACACACACACTCATACAGACACACAGCACACACACACACACACACACACACACACTCTCTCTCTCTCTCTCACACACGCACACACACACACACACATTAAAAAAGCAAAAATGTTATGTGAGAAGGTGGCGAAATTTTACAATTTGCAATGTTGAACATGTTTCTTACCAGATAACAATCTTGGTTAAACGGTAAAGGTAACGATTCTCTTCAGTCATGAATAACCATGGGATTGTACATAGAAAATTCCCCTCCGAGGCACAAGTCTGGACAAGGTTGTTTATGGAAGACCAGCAGCCGCCCAAGCATACCAGCCTCCCCTCTCCACACCACTGATGTTATCCAAGGGAAAGGCAAAGGCCGATACAGCTTGGCACCAATGACATCGCAACTCATTTCTACATCTTAGTGAACTGGAGCAACATGAGATAAAGTGTCTTTCTCAAGAACACAACACACTGCTCGGTCCGGGAATCGAACTCACTACTTCATGATTGTGAGCCCCACGCTGTAACCACTGAGTCATGAGCCTTCATGGTTAATCTGAAGATTACAGTTAATCTTCCATTCTAGCCCTTTGCCTGTCCTGTGCGACATCTGATACACTGCATGTATTTCCCTGGCATCCATGCAAAGTCTGGGTTCATGGAGTAAAGAAAATCCTAACATAAACAATTAAATATAAGAAATAATAATTTCTTAAAGTATGTGTTAATCCCCATGTACCCAGACTTTGTGGACACCCTGTATAATATACATACTCAATATTTTTTAACCACCAATGCAATTTGAGACTTAGTTAGCCCTTGTTTCATACAATCATTCAGATTGTATGAAACAATGGTTAACTAAAAGGCTGAAAACAAGAATGGACATTAAAGGCAAACTTAAGAAAATGCTTTGGATTGACAATGGGTTAGCAACATACGAATGCAAAGATGTTGCCGAAAAACAAGAGAAAATAGAAAATAGAAAATTTAATGCTGATTTAGGTGGTGTCCATAATCCTAAAATCCACTCGAACAATATTTTATCAATTCTTCGTTATGACACGACGAATTGATTTTTTTTTTGTTTACCATAACGGTAAAAACAAAGAGGAGACAAAGAAGTTGGAAGCTCGAATGAAATGACAAGATTAATTT
>NC_142941.1:15150288-15155288 GCF_046866305.1 Octopus bimaculoides | reverse complement strand
TATATATATATATATATATATATATATATATATATATATATATATGAGTGTGTGTGTGTGTGTGTGTGTGTGTGTGTGTGTGTATGTATGTATATATATATGTATGTGTATGTATATATGTATGTATGTTTGTATGTATGTATATATATATGTATGTGTATGTATATATGTATGTATGTATGTTTGTATGTATGTACGTATGTGGAGAGAGAGGTTGATTAGACAGACAGACAGATAGATAGATAACAGTTTAACAAAGTTTTGTGGGCCCGAAGGCTCATGAGATTCTAAGGCAGCTCTTTAATCTTACATTATTCACAATTTACAAAAGTACATCAAGAAAACGACAAATGTAGGACTAAAGAACAAAAAAAAAAAGAGGAAATCAATGAATAAATATACAAAATAGAAAGACATGCACACTTCCTCGATTATTTATCGTTCAAGGGGAGACTAGTAATACGACCCAATGTACTATTGTAACAGGTGAAGCGCTGGAACAGTCAAGTACTCTCATGAACAGACGAACTCACTCTTTGCCCTCAGTGGAAGATAAATGCCTCTGATGGGGCGTCACCGTTAGCGATTCTTCTGCTCCATCACACATAGTTAATATCACTACAGAGGTGGCGGCTTACTGTAGTTGTAATTAAATGGGATAATACACTGATATATTGTAATCTGTTAGTAATTTTCATTTTCCAGTCTGCGTTTTTTTAAGGCGTCGAAGAGTGTTGAGCTGATGACAAGGAATTTTTCTCCGACTGTATTAAACACCACGCTTCACTGAAGTATCAGTTGATACTCGTAAGGGTTTTAGCTATTTTTTTAAATATACAAATTTTATTACATATATAACACGTATGTATAGGATGGAGAAGAAAACATCAAGCAGCACTAAGTGCTTCGATTGGTTGCACAGTACAAGGTTCGACTGAACCTACTGAAGTAAGCTCGCAATACTATTGGCGATGGCGAGGCTGACGTTGGAATAGCCAAGCACTCCCACGGACATCAGCTGACACCTCGATGAGGCGAGTTACCAACGTTGACAGGAACTTCGCCGTTAGTGGCCCAGTCCCTCCAAATGTCTCAGACGCCACAGGCTGGATATATAGTTCACTACCAGGTCCCGATTCTTTAGGGTTTTGTTCTGTTCGGCTACGGAAGCAGTGACCCTCCCATTTACCTCAGCAGGGAGCAAAATAGTCATAGAGGGTCCTTAGTTCTTTCAGCGCTTCAGCCTCGCAAGACCAGCGGTAATACAATGAATGTTTTAGATTGTCTCAAACATTTCTAGATAAAAATACCAGTGCCTCTTGGAGCAATGAGGGAAAGTGAATACTCCTTTATTTTGCTTATATACTGATTTTCTGAGACGGGAGCTTCTTTTCATTCCTGCTTTTTACTGTTATCTTTCTTACTGTCTTCCATTCCTGTTTTACCCTTCATTTTTCATCCGTCGTTCATTCATACAACAAAGTTAATTTTGAAACGCAAAGTTTCAAATATGGTTGGGCTTTTAAATTTAAGAATCTGAATACTTTAAAGTTATACATTTTGACAATAATTTTAAAGTTTTTAGTCTATTTTCCTGATAGTATTCCTATCACGAGGTAGTCAACGATAGTTGTCTCCCTTGCATTTGAAAATCTATATAATAATAATAATGAACTTATTGGATATAGTGCTCGGGTGCATTACAACTCATCAGAAAAAGTAATCAAGAACTCCTACGAGGAGTACATAGAATGTGCACAAGAAATGAACAATGAATAAATCGTAAAGAAAAAAGAAAAATATAATGATTGTTTCTAATTTAGGCACAAGTCCAACGATTTTGCGCATAGTCAGGACAAATACTACAAAGCTTTCCAACACTAATAATTCTGCCATACGACTGTTTCTAATGTCTTTTTATATATTATAGTATTTGTTTGTTCTGATTCTCTGTGGTTTCGTGTTCAAATTTCATCAAGGTCAACTTCGCTTTTCATCCTTTCAATGTTAATAAATAAACAGTTCAGGATGGCCGATTGTCAGAATTTAAACAGACTATTTTGATTGGTTGTGGAGACAGATGGCCTAGTGGTTAGACCAGCGGACTCGCGGTCGAGGGATCGCGGGTTCGAATTTCAGACCGAGCGAGTGTGTGTGTGTGTTTATGAACGAATTACCTCTGGCAGAAAGTAATGGCGAACTTCCACTGACTCTTTCGCCACAACTTTCTCTCACTCTTTCCTCCTGCATCTAGCAGCTCACTTGCGACGGACCAGCGTCCCGTCCAGGTGGGGAACCTATACGCCAATGAAACCAGCCCTTATGAGCCAGAAATGGCCCGAGAAGGAACAAACGACAATAAACAACTTGCTCTATGTATTCTGACTTTCTAGCCTGCCTCCTGTTACAAAAAAGAAAGAAAAAAAAAAAGGTACAGGCATGGCTGTGAGGTAAGAAGCTTGCTTCCCAACCACATGATTCTGGGTTCAGTCCCACTGCATAGCACCTTGAGCAAATGTTTTCTACTATGGCTTCGGGCCAACCAAGCCATGCAAGTGGATTTGGTACACATTCACTATCTTGTTGCCAAAATGAGATGGTCAACACACATTCCATATTCTCTTGTTCTTTTGTTTGTTTCAGTAATTTTGACTGTGGCCATTATGGAGCACTGCCTTAAAGGGTTTTTATTTTAGTCAAGAAATCGACCCTAGGATTTATTCATTGTAAGCCTAGTACTTATTCTATCAGTCTCTTTTGCTGAACTGCTAAGTTACAGGGACATAAGTAGTCAAGCGATGGGGAAGGGGGTAGACAAACACAGACACACATACATAAATATATACATATATATGTATACAATGAACTTCTTTCAGTTTCCATCTACCAAATCCCCTAACAAGCTTTGGTCAGCCCATGGCTATTGTAGAAGACACCCAAGGTGCCATGTATATATGTATGTATATATATATATATATATATATATATATATATATATATAGACGAAGGAGTGGCTGTGTGGTAAGTAGCTTGCTTACCAACCACATGGTCCCGGGTTCAGTCCCACTGCGTGGCATCTTGGGCAAGTGTCTTCTACTATAGCCTCGGGCCGACCAAAGCCTTGTGAGTGGATTTGGTAGACGGAAACTGAAAGAAGCCCGTCGTATATATGTATATATATATATGTATGTGTGTATGTGTTTGTGTGTCTGTCCCCCAACATCGCTTGACAACCGATGCTGGTATGTTTATGTCCCCGTAACTTAGTGGTTTGGCAATAGAGACCGATAGAATAAGTACTATTCCCCCCATACCCACCTTCCCCCTCTCTCAATCCACCTTCCCTCTCTTATACCCACCCTCTCTCCTCTCTTCCTCTCCCCTCCCATACCCATCTTCCCCCTCTCTTACATCCACCTTCCCCTTCTCCCTCCTCTTCAACACCCCCTCATAAGCTCATCCCACCACACCCCAACACACTCCTACTCTACCTTCCCACTCCACCCCATCCAATTCCTTACACCCACCACCCACCCCTACCCACAGACCCCTACCTCTACCCCACACTCCACTCATGCCTTCCCCACCTCCCAACACCCTCACATCACACCACACCAATACCCTCGCATCACACCACGCACACCACACCAATACCCTCGCATCACACCACGCACACACTACAACTGACCAACTACTTTCTCCCTTTCTCCCTTCCCCATTTTCACACTACATACGTCAAGATCACCAGCATTCTACCTCCCACACACAGCCCCTCGTTCCCGATCACCGTTTGTGATCTCCCCCTTTCTTAGCTCTCCTGAAATAAGAATTTCTAACTTCCGGTCAGCCATTGTTATAATCGATTGACCGTTGACTGAACACTATTCAATTTTTTTTCTCCGTGCTTTTCTCCTTGTCTCCGTATTATTTCTGTTGAAGAGCGTAGCTCGAAACGTCAAAGACTTTCCGTATTCCCGAGCGTCATACTAATATATACTTTTGTTATTTACACCACCTGTCCTCGTCTGTTGTTATTATTTGTATATTCTCCCATATATATATATATATATATACATATATATATAAGTTCTAAAATAGCAGAAGAATTCGTTGCTGGGCAGTTTAGTTTAATGGTAAAACACTTGACGCGTAATCACAGAGATGTGAGTTCGAGTCTCATGACTGGCCAGTAGCATATTTTTCTGCAATAAAATGGATAATTTATCCTGATCACGCTATTTATAGCATTATCACGCGTTTGAGAAATAAATTTATTTCTGTATCTTACAATACATCTCAACGCTTCTAAAAAAGAACAAACTTTGTTTACTTTCATCGTAAAGTTGAATTTGTATATATATGTATGTATGTATGTATATATATATATATGTATATATATATACACACACTCACACATGCATACATGCATACATACACTGACTCTATAGTAGAAGACACTTTGCCCAAGGTGCCATGCAGTGGGAATGAACCCGGAACCATGTGGTTGGTAAGCAAGCTACTTACCACACAGCCACTCCTGCGCCTATCATATCAATATTAAAATAAAAAATAAATGATAATTATGAATATAAGGCTTTATTTACAAGTCACAGTATTGTATAAAGGTTACTAGGACTTTAAGTATGTACCTCAGGAAAATATGTACCTCTTTAGAAAATAATAGGTAATACTAAGTTAAAGATACCACCTATTAATTTAATAATGGTTTTAATTTTTTATAATTTTGATTTGTTAACGTTAAATGCTTTCCTCAATTCAGACCATTTGTATTTATTTTCACTACATACACATATACATACATACATATATATATATATTTATACATGCATACACACATACATGCATACATACACACACACACACACACACACACACATTCTGACTTTCAAGTGAACAAGATGCCCATGGCTTAAATCATTAGCCTGTAGGTGGATAAATGCTGACTTGGGCCTAAACAACAATAACCACAACAGCATTGA
>NC_142941.1:15042788-15147788 GCF_046866305.1 Octopus bimaculoides | reverse complement strand
TGGGCCTCTAGGAGTGGTTGGCATTAGGAAGGGCATCCAACTGTAGAAACTCTGCCAGATCAGATTGGAGCCTAGTGCAGCCATCTGGTTTGCCAGTCCTCAGTCAAATCGTCCAACCCATGCTAGCATGGAAGGCAGACGTTAAACGATGATGATGATGATGATGATGATATATATATATATATATTTAAATTCAATAATAGGATGAATTCTTTTACAAGAATTTATCAAGTAGCTAGCGTGAAAAAAACCTCATAAGGGAAAAAAATCCATCATTTACTCCCGAAATATATATTTATATTTATATAAGGGCATTACTATACAATAATGCCTCACGCTATGAGGGACTCTAAGGTCAGACTACTATAAAAAACACATTTTTACCGAACGCGAGGAAATGCAACTCTCAAAGCCAACCTCTTATATATACTATGGGCTCCTTTCAATTTCTTGTTTCTTTATTGCCCACAAGGGGCTAAACATAGAGGGGACAAACAAGGACAGACAAAGGGATTAAGTCAATAACACCGACCCCAGTGTATAACTGGTACTTAATTTATGAAAGGATGAAAGCTAGAGTCGACCTCAGTGGAATTTGAACTCAGAACATAATGGCAGACAAAATACCGCTAAGCATTTCACCTGGTGTACTAATGTTTCTGCCAGTTCGCCGCCTTCTTTCAGTTTCTTTCAGTTTCTGTCAACCAAATCCAATCACAAGGCTTTGGTCGGCCTGAGGTTATAGTAGAAGACACTTGTGCAAGGTGTAGTACAGTGGGACTGGACCAGGAATCATGAGGTTGGGAAGCAGTTAGTAAAACTAAAGATAAGTTGTTTCAGATCAATTATAGTGCTGGACCTAAGCTCAGGGAACTGACCGTCTTAAATGTTAGCAAAAAATGAGAAGGAATATGGAGAGAGAATAAAGCAGTTATAGTAAACGTAAAAAATAAATAAAATAATTTTTAAAAAGTATATAAAAATAAATGTAAATGAATTCGATGGAGAACAGACAGCTGGAGATGTATAAAGATTAAACTAAGAGATAGTATTCAACAGTAATAATTTTCAAATAGGGTTATATTTATATATATATGAGATGGTATCAAAAAGTTCCCGGACTAGTCCTGTAGCACACCAACAGATGGCAGCAGTCAGTTGCATGCAGAGTGAGAGCTAGCAGTGATTGTCATGAGGCAATGTGTCAAGTGACATCACTGTGTTTATTTAGCAAGTCATGAAATTTGTGTTTTTGTGATCACGCGTATGCTGTATGTAGTCTGCGATTTTATCATGGACAGGAAGTTGGAACAAAGAATCAGCATGAAATTTTATGCATCATTTACATTATTTACATTATTTACATTCGGCGGATATTTGTCCTCGTCTTGTTTGTTGTTAACCACTACGCCATATGCCCACATATATATATATATGTATGTGTATGTATATGTTTGCGTGTCTGTGTTTGTCCCCCCAACATCGCTTGACAACCGATGCTGGTGTGTTTACGTGTCCGTAACTTAGCGGTTTGGCAAAAAGAGACTGATAGAATAAGCACTTGGCTTACAAAGAATAAGTCCTGGGGTTGATTTGCTTGACTAAAGGCAGTGTTCCAGCATGGCCACAGTCAAAATGACTGAAACAAGTAAAGAAAAAAAGTTATATTCAGATTACACTACAGCACACCAAACATTGCCTCATGGCACACCAATGTGCCACAGCATAACGGTTTTGGAGCCCTGTTGTAGACTGCTTTTTATCATTAGTATAGTCATTACCATCATTACTGCCATAACTGCTGTGGTTATTATTTGTAGGCAGTGTTTAATAGAGCAATACCTGTCAGGTAACACTGTTCCCACCTCAACCACCACCACCACCACTGCTGCCACCATCACCACTGCCACCACCACCACCAATAACACTTGTGACATGTCTAACCCTCACTGGCTCAGCTCATTATTCTCCTGTTGTTACTTGCTTGTTTATCCTATATATTCTACATATTTTGTTTTCCAATTATCATTACTGGGAACATCTGGGTAAATATAATTAAACACCATAGTAAACATTACCATCATCATCATCGTTGTTTAATATCCGCTTTCTATGCTGGCATGGGTTGGCCACCCTGGTAGGCTGGGTGGCTGCACCAGGCTCCTATCTAATTTGGCAAGATTTCTACAGTCTGATGCCCTTCCTAACGCCAACCACTCACTAAATCCACTCACAAAACTTTTGTCTGTCTGAGACTATAGTAGAAGACACTTGCTCAAAGTGAACCTGGAACCATGTGGTTGAAAAGCAAGCTTCTTTCCTCACACACTCATGCCTGTTATAAATGTCATAAATTCACTTTATGTGTTGCAAGTAAACGACTTCTCTGTGCGTGATGAGATCTCATTTTATTTTAATAACCATTACTAATTATTTTATGTATAATATAATTACTACTATAGGTAACATTTAGTGTGTTATGTTACCTCACTCTACCACCGGCTGCCCCCTAAAGCTTAATGCATACTTCGATATGGACAGTACCCCCTTCGGGGTGATACCACTCATATTGAGAACTATTGATAGATAGATGGACAGACAGATAGAGAGATAGTTAGACAGACAGACAGAAGGACAGACAGACAGATAGGTAAATAGATAGATAGATAGATAGATAGATAGATAGATAGATAGATAGATAGATAGATAAACAGAAACAATCAGACAGACAGACAGACAGGAACAATCAGATAAATAGATAGATAGACAGACAGACAGATAAATAGATAGATAGACAGACAGACAGATAAATAGATAGAGACAGTCAGAGAGACAGGCAGACAGGTAGATAAATAGATAGATAGATAGATAGATAGATAGACAGATAGACAGACAGACAGACAGACAACTAGATAGACAGATACACTGGTATGTGCACTCGTTCAGATACATAAGAATACACATATTGTATAAAGAATGGTTTCCCATAGTTCTCTGAGACCAGATATTGTTAGTGTTGTCATGCTAAAAAGGAAAAGTGAAGCTTTCTCCTTGATCCTTAGGTAAATATTAAGAGAAAGGTCAAGTTAAGGGGTAGGAGGTGGTATTTCAATCCCTCATGCACACACAGAGTAAACACACTTCGCACAAAGGCCTATGTATCTATGTATTCACGTATTATTGCATGCATACATGTATGTATTCCTTATCATCTATCTTTCGCTTGTTTCAGTCATTGGACAGCAGCCATACTGGGGAACTGCCTTGGAGGGATTTTAGTCAAATAAATTAACCCTTGTACTTATTTTTTAAAAGTCTGGTATTTATTCTACTGGTCTCTTTTGCTGAACTGCACACACACACACACATATCGTCATCGTCGTCATTGTCATGGTCATCATTATCATCATCATCATTTAATATCCCTTTTTCCATGCTGGTATGAGTTGGACAGTTCAACATGAACAGACAAGCCAGAAGGCTGCACCTAGTTCTAATGTCTGTTTTGGTATGGTTTCTACGGCTGGATGCTCTTTCTAACAGCATCTATGATGCAGAGTGTACCGGGTGCTTTCTAGAGAGAGAGAGAGAGAGAGAGAGAGAGAGAGAGAGAGAGAGAGAGAGAGAGAGAGAGGTGTGAGGTCAAGGTACAAGGTGAATATGAGAGAGAGAAAGATTAGGATAGAGGAGCAGAAAAGGTGGATGTGTAGGTATATATATATATATATATATATATATATATATATATATATGAGGTTCATAAGATAATCGTTTGTTCCTTTGTCATCTCATTTTCTTATGACCACTCTGTACTCAACTAATGCTTCGTTCAGAAGCATATGTATATTGAGTTCTACACCAAGTTATTGGTATTACAATGCTTAAGTGAAATATTATCATGTATGTATATTTTTCTTTGGAATTCATGTTCTTCTTTGCTGAATTTAAGCTGGTCGCTACCGAGTTAACAATTGTTGGAGTTAAGAGAGTTCCAGAGATTTACGAAATTAGGGAGTGTGAGTTATTGTATGCATATGTGTGTATGTATATATGTATATAGACTGCTGAACAACAGCCCAGTCAAGATGGTATTTTTTCTTCTCTTATTCTTGTTTTTTGCAAACATCTTCAAAATGACTTTCTAAAATGAAATTCCTTTATGCAGCTGAGGAGTACATTTTCATTGTATTTTCTGTAGTGTTATCACTACATGAATAAATGTAGCTTGTACGAAACGTACGTACTGCTATAACCTATTGAATTTTTGTTGCTTTTCTTCAAATTTTATTCACCAAATCTCTTGATTTTGTTTTTGGTTTTTACCCTACCAAATTCTGGTGCCTCAAACATTTTAAGTACCACATTTAGTCTTTTGATTAAATCTATATTATTATTATTATTATTATTATATATATATATATATATATATATATATATATATACATATATGAATGAAGACAGTCACATCAAGATCTTTAATTGTAGAGGGAACATGTGGAAGGGTAGACCAAAAAAGACACTGGATGAAGTGGGGAGAAAGGATCTGCAGATAGATGTTGGAACTCACAGTGAAGAAGACAGGGGACCAAGACTCCTGGCAATTTGCTGTGCTTGAAAAGACACATCAAGATAAGTAAAAGCATAGTTGCCCTTGCATACAGGCTCATCCCTTGCAACTCTCTCCAGCTGAGCATCCCTAGTCTTGTGGGCCTGTAGGGGCTGGTGCCACATAAAAATCACCCATGCCGGTTCTGCATAAAAGCACCCAGTATACTCTGTAAGGTGGTTGGCATTAGGAAGGGCTTTCAGCCAGAGAAACCATTCCAAAACAGACATGGAGCCTGAACAGCCTTTCAGCTGGTCAGCTCCTATCAAACCATCCAACCCATGGCAGCATGGAAAATGGATGTTAAATGATGATGATGATGATGAATAGGTGTTTCATTCTTCACACACACACACAGACACACACACACACACACACGTGCTTACACATAAATGGTGCTTCAACCTTAAGAAGCTAATATTGGTGCTACCCCTGTCACCAGTTGCTCTCCTACCACCATTACCACCATCATCACTGTCACCAACACCTCCACCTGCACCACCACCACCACCACCACCGCCACCGCCACCGCTGCCGCTGCTGTCACCAAAATACCCCACGACGACGACGACGACGACGACGACGACGATGACCACCACCACCACCATGTCACCATTCCGTTATCACCACCACCATTGCTGCTGCTGCTGCCACCACACCGCATCCACCATTACCATCACCACCAGCATTGGTAGCACCACCTGCACCAATGGCCTATCTGTATCACATAACAATAATACAGGCATCGTTCCCTTTGTTAAGGCAACCAGGTAACAGGTGGTTACAAGAGTTGTGTAGAAAGCTTTATTCAAACCTTTTAGAGAGAGAAAGAGAGGAGGAGGAGGAGGAGGAGGAAGAGCGAGGGAAAGGGAGATGGGGAAAGAAGAGAGAGAGAGAGATAGAGAGAGACAAGATCTACCCAATAGTAAAGGTAATCACTCTACAACTGCTTAAACAACTTAAGAAAGGACCCTACTGAAAATAGCAGCTAAATCCACCTTTAATTACACCCTACTGTCTTCAAAAAGACAAGGGCACATTAGATGATTGTAGCTCTAGATATATTATAATTCTATTTGTCTAGGATGCTTTGTAGGAATCAAACTTCGATATTTGATTAATACTATATTTTTATTAACCCCACTAGAATTATGTGGAGGCACATGGCTTAGTGGTTAGGGTGCTGGACTCATGATTGTAAGATTGCAGTTTCGATTCCTGGACCAGGCGATGCATTGTATTCTTGAGCAAAACACTTCATTTCATGTTGCTCCAGTCTACTCAGCTGGTGAAAATAAATAATACTGTGATGGACCTGTCCATGGAGGAATATATATATATATATATATATATGGACGGCTGAGAACC
Organism: Octopus bimaculoides; assembly: GCF_046866305.1. Classification (NCBI taxonomy): domain Eukaryota; kingdom Metazoa; phylum Mollusca; class Cephalopoda; order Octopoda; family Octopodidae; genus Octopus; species Octopus bimaculoides. The sequence continues at coordinate 15,141,814 of NC_142941.1, read as the reverse complement.
CAGAAAACTGGCCCTGTGCTTTTTTATGGAACGATGTGGACTAACCACCAGAAGTATGAAAGGCAAAGTTAATCCCAGTGAAATTTGAACTCAGGCTCTAAAGGATCATACTTAAATGTTGCAGGAATTCTGGTCAAAGTTCTGATGATTTTTTCCATGTCTGGGAAACAAAGAAAAGTGAAAGGATACTTTTGAGAATGGGTCTGCTTGGACAGAACTAATTTTGGACTAAACAAAAGGGACAACAGCAATGATAACTACAACAACAGCGACAACAACTACGGCAGCGACAACAACAACAACAACAACAACTGTGTAAGCTTAACATGTTTTTTGACTCTACCATTATTTTTGTACTCTTTTTACTCTTTTACTCCTTTACTTGTTTCAGTCATTTGACTGCGGCCATGCTGGAGCACCGCCTTTAGTCGAGCAAATCGACCCCAGGACTTATTCTTTGTAAGCCTAGTACTTATTCTATCGGTCTCTTTTTGCCGAACCGCTAAGTTACGGGGACGTAAACACACCACCATCGGTTGTCAAGCGATGGTAGGGAGGACAACCACAGACACACAAACACACATACATATATATATATATATATATATATATATATATATATATATATATACATACATATATACGACGGGCTTCTTTCAGTTTCCGTCTACCAAATCCACTCACAAGGCTTTGGTCGGCCCGAGGCTATAGTGGAAGACACTTGCCCAAGGTGCCACGCAGTGGGACTGAACCTAGAACCATGTGGTTGGTAAGCAAGCTACTTACCACACAGCCACTTGAATTTTTTTAATAATTTCTAACTTTTTTTCTTTTTGCTTTTTGATTTTTGTGTGTAAAAGGCAAGAACGACAACAATAATAATAATAAGAGGTAAAAAAAAAAACAAGAAAAAAATAGTGCATGCAAAACATATTAACAGATTAACAACAACAAAAAAATCAGCAAAAAAACATCACACAACAGTAAAGTTAATAAATAGTTACAATAAACAACGACAACATAAAGAACAATATCAACAACATGAGTGAATGAGGTAATTTCTATGTGGTTGCTTGATTTGCTAGAAATAGCAGCCAAGTCTTCATCAGGTATAGATGTGTGGTTACAAAATTTGCTTTGCAGCCAGGCCATTTCGAGTTCAGTACTTCAGTGTAGCATGTTGGGTAAGTGTCTTCTACTATAGCCCCAGGTCGACCAACAACTTCTGAGTAGATTTGATAGATGAAAAGTAAAAGAGGGTCATTTGATATATATATATATATATATATATATATATATATATATATATGTATGTATATATATATATATATATATATATATATATATATATATATATATGTATGTATGTATATATGTATGTATGTATGTATGTATGTATGTATGTATGTATGTATGTGTGTATGTATGCATGTGTATATATGTGTGTGTGTGTATATACTTATATAAATGCATATATGTGTATATCTATCTATCTATCTATTATATATATATATATATATATATATATATATATATATATATATATATATATATAATAATAATAATAATACAAATAATATGTGAGTATATGCATATATACGTACATGTATGTACATACCTACATCTCCATGTATATATAGATGCATATCTGGGTACAGGACGTTGCAAAAAAAACGTGAACAAAATGATAAACAAAGTACAGAAAACACACAAGCCACATAGAGAACATTTCCTTCATCTGCTGCCACCATTCTAAAACTAAGCATTTCAAAGAGTTATATATATACATACTGTTTAATCAATTAAAAAAAAACTGAGAAAAAAAGCAAAAGAAAAAACAAACAAACGTGAGGATGTAGCCCAAGCAATGTATCAAATTGACGCTTGGAGAAAGAAGAGAGTTGTTGTTTTATGTTTCGAATATAGCTCTTTGTTGGAAACAGGAAAAATAGGAACGTCCAAAGGGAAAGAAGGAAGGAAGAGGAAAAATCGCCAGCAGTCCATGTGCAGTTGCATTTCTGAATTACATTTTGATTCCCAGCTGCATTTTGACTCCCAGCTCAGGAATTGAAACCACAATATTGTGAACATGAGAGTGGCACCCCAACCACTAAGTCTCACACATCCAGTACATACATAGTGGTTGGGGTGTCACACTCATCTTCACAATATTGTGGTTTCAATTTCTGGACTGGGTGATGCATTTGTATTCTTGAGCAAAACACTTCATTTCACATGACTACAGTCCACTCAGCTGGCAAAGGTGAGTGATCCTGTGATGCTGGCTCAGTATTTTGTCCAAGGGAAAATATATACACCACAGAATCCAAGAAACTGGCCATATGAATCTCTAGCTCTGAAAGCTCTGTAATCCTTTTATATATATATATATATATATATATATATATATATATATATATATAATTTTTTTCAGAACGAGATAAAAACCAAGGCTGTGAAGATTTTAGGACATTTATAAATAGAAGGTCTTACAGCAGTTTCCAGGATATTTATTATATCCTTTCATTGGAGACGGTATGAGAAGATGGTTAAGCAATAGTTAATTTAGATAAGATATGAAATGGAGAGTGAAGTGGAGAAATGAAAATATATGTGAGATATGCAGGATATTGCATTTGTAGATCCATTATTTTGGCAGAATGGTAAACTTCTGTTCATCCTCTAATTCCTTATGTACTTTGTACTTCTATATGTAAACCATGTTGGCAAAATAACATAGTCTGCCATGGACACCTGTGCTTTGGTTCTTTCTTTCTTTTTCTTTTCTTCCTTTTTTGTCACGTTTGCTATGAATTAAATTAATGAATTCAACGGGATACACCGTCTGCAAGTAGTTGGGTTCAGCATATTATCCTCCATTTTCTAATTGTTACACAAATTTTGGGTAAAACCTCCACTTTTACCCGCTCCCATTGATTGCACCTAGTATAGCACTAGTGTAGCAATAATTGGGTACCCTCCCAGCAGTATACTGGATAGATACTATCCCTTAGTGGGTTGTACCCCCAACCCCTAACTCTCTCACGTTATATATATATATATATATATACATATATTGTTGTACCTGGGGATGGTCATGTTGCCAGTTTAGCCATCTTTTAGTCTTTCTTTTATTTGTTTATTTGTTTCAGTCATTTGACTGTGGCCATGCTGGAGTACCACCTTTATCTGAACAAATCGACCCCAGGACTTATTCTTTGTAAGTCTAGTACTTATTCTATTGGTCTCTTTTGCCGAAGCGCTAAGTTATGGGGACATAATCACACCAACATCAGTTGTCAAGCGATGGGGAGGGAACAAACACAGATACGCAAACACACACACACACACGTACACACACACGCACGCACGCACGCACACACACACACACACACACACACACACATATATATATATATATACATATATATACACATCAAAAATTTAAAAGAGAGTTTTGATGCTAATATCCATTATTATTGAAGTTTATTCCTATGTCAACATTTCTGTATAAGGTTATATTTAACTGTCAAATTCAAGTTAAATAGATAAATTACCTTACACATCTTCAGGGTAAAAGGTAAAAAGTAAACACCAAAAACATTGTCTCTAAGTCTGGTTCATATTCAAATTTCTCCTTAAATAAATTCCTCCTTAAATAAAGGTCCGTCTAAGGGAGCAAACCCTCCTAATATCATTAATTATAAACAATCAAATATTACAAATATTGATTCCTAGTAATAACTTCTAAATCAATGGAAATATTGATTCAGCCCAATGGTAAGTGCCTGTTGCTGTTTGGAATTTAATCTCCTTATATGTATTATTAAGTTTGTATCATACCACCATCTGGATAGGCAAACTTCCACACATCAGTGACAGAAAGCAACTGATATTGATTGGAATAACTTGTCTTTGTTTTATATTCACTGTGATGTTAATGTGACCTGAATAATAGTTATTTGATTAAAGTTTAATTATATTTTATTTTATTGGGACAAGACACCTGTGCCTGTCCTTCTATTATACATTTCTTCAACCCCAGCAACTGGCATAAAGTCACCTCTTCCCACAATTTCAAATATTTCATCCTACCTCCCACTTAGCTGAGGGTGATATTTTCTTTATTCCTTTCGCTTGTATTGTTCTTCTTCTACCCTCCAAATTATTTGGTGGGCAGCGGCATAGAAGAATGCACACAGTGTGTGCTGTAAAGTGATTGGTGTTTTTAGGAAGGGCATCCAGCCATAGAAACCATAGGAAGGCGACGAGCTGGTAGAAACGTTAGCACGCCGGGCGAAATGCTTAGTGGTATTTCGTCTGCCGTTCTGAGTTCAAATTCTGCTGAGGTCGACTTTGCCTGTCATCCTTTCGGGGTCGATGAATTAAGTACCAGTTACGCATTGGGGTCGATGTAATCGACTTAATCACTTTGTCTGTCCTTGTTTGTCCCCTCTATGTTTAGCCCCTTGTGGGCAATAAAGAAATGAGAAACCCTAACCATACCAAAGCTGACAAAGAGCATGATGCAGCCTCGTGGCTCACTGGATCCTGTCAAATCATCAAACCCACAAAATACCCACACCCACTCATACACACACAGCAGTCCATATTCCTGGGATGATTACAGTGTAATCTGTAGTATCTGTGGGCATCAGGTAGATCATCCTCATGGATTCATTTATCCTACATTATATTGGAACAGCTTGATGCAACCCCAAAAAACTGCTTCACCAGTCAGCATCATTAGTCTCTGGTCAGCATAATGGAATAGGAGCTTTATTTGCATATTCAAAGTGTTACCATACACAAATTTAAAATATATATAAAAGAATATATATATATATATATATATAAATACAGTGTACATTTAAACACATAAGAGGTATCCATCATAGGATTCCCTCACACTAGAAAGAACAGCAAAGTTCCATTGGTTCAGGAACTAGATTGGTAAATGTTTTTATTTTTCATTCCTTTTGAAATTTTATCCCCAATAGTGGTTTGGAACTTAGCTGTTCTTTCTAGCGTGAGGGAATCCTATGATGGATACCTCTTATGTGTTTAAATGTACACTGTATTGATATGAAGAAAAATATATAGTCTTTGGATGAAATTTTTACACGCTAGGCCACTGGTGGTAGAAATTTCTAATATTTCTATCACCCTTCGATATTATTAATTATATATATATATATATATATATATATATATATATATATATATATATATATATATATACATATATATATATATAGGATGGGCTTCTGTCAGTTGTTGAAGAATTTATGATGAAATTTAAATTATATTGTCAAAATTTTGAGTAAAGTTCTGATTTAGACTGATATCTTTTCTTTTCAGGTGGTCGACTGAATTTACTGGAAAATTAACTAATGAACTGGATAGTTAAGTAACCAATTGATTGAAGAATTAAGTGATTGAATAGGTGAAGAGTTAACTAACCAAATTGTTTAGCAAACTAAGTAACTGAATTGATGAACTAATTAACTCCAAATTTATTTACTAACTACCTGTAAAGTTAACTAACTGAAAAATTTACAAACTAGCTAAAGAATTAAGTAACCAACTAACTGTAAAAGAAGTTAACTGACTAATCGAATTGTCAAGTAACCAATTAGTTTAATTGTCATGAAGCCAACTAACTGAATATTTTACTAAAAAGCTGAAAACTCAATTAATGATATTGATAAATATTTAATGAATCAACTTGTTGAATAGTTAACTAAAGAACTACCAGAAGAGCAAACCAACCAACCAACCAACCAACCAACCAGCCAGCCAACCAACCAACCAGCCAACCAACCAACCAGCTAACCAACCAGCCAGCCAACCAACCAGCCAGACAGCCAGCCAACCAGCCAGCCAACCAGCCAACCAGCCAACCAACCAACCAACCAACCAACCAACCAACCAACCAACCAGCCAACCAACCAACCAGCCAACCAACCAACCAACCAACCAACCAACCTGCTTGCTGACCAGTTATCAATTAGCTCAATGGTTAATTAACCAACCAGCAACAGCTTTAACTAACCATCTACTGGAAAAATAAATCAACCAGCTTAGTAAAGAGTTAACTAACCAATTAACCAACAAGCAAAAATGTTGACTATGTTAACAGCTGAACTAAACTAGCTGAACTGCTAAATAGTTGATGGTTCTACAATACGTAAAAGTGGCAAAGTGGACATCCCATAATTTGTGATATATCACTATATATCTCTTGTTAAAGAACTGTGTGGAGGTGCAATGGCCCAGTGGTTAGGGCAGCAGACTCGCGGTCATAGGATCGCGGTTTCGATTCCCAGACCGGGTGTTGTGAGTGTTTATTGAGCGAAAACACCTAAAGCTCCACGAGGCTCCGGCAGCGGGTGGTGGCGAACCCTGCTGTACTCTTTCACCACAACTTTCTCTCACTCTTTCTTCCTGTTTCTGTTGTGCCTGTAATTCAAAGGGTCAGCCTTGTTACACTGTGTCACGCTGAATATCCCCGAGAATCACGTTAAGGGTACACGTGTCTGTGGAGTGCTCAGCCACTTGCACGTTAATTTCACAAGCAGGCTGTTCCATTAATCAGATTAACTGGAACCCTCGTCGTCGTAAGCGATGGAGTGCCAAGACAAGACAAAAAAGAACTGTGTACTAACTCAGCAGAGCTGAAATTTCTGACCTGGCTGAAAATTTGTTACCACAAGAAGAATGCCTCGATGTTCTTGCATTGATTACCATTATATTGTGGACGTATATGTTTATTGTCTTCTATTTTACTGAAATTCTTACATTCTGAGTTCAAATAATAGATAATAGAATTGTACTAAAGAGGATTTCCAATCGCTCTTTGCCTCTCCTACAGATTATTTTCACCCTCTTTTTTAATTGTGAGTAGCCATGTAGTTTCTCTACAACAGGAACCAGCTCTCCATTCCACTTTCTGTCATACTTTAAACCCCTCATCTCTTAGCATAAACTCAACCCTTCCCCTCAGGGTTTGTAGTCTTGTGAGTTGCATGACAATCTCACTAGTGCTAATTGAATCAAAAATCATCCAGTACCCACTATAAAGTGGTTGGCATTAAGAAGGGTACCCGGCTGTAGAAACCATACCAAAGCAGACAGAAGAGCATGATACCTTCCTTGGATCTATCAGATCTTGTCAAACCTGTCGCCCAAAGCCACCATGGAAGATGAACGTTCATTGATGATAGAAGCTATGACACCAACTTCTATGTACATCATGAGATACTAATTGTTACAGTTGCAATGATAGATTACATCAGACCTCGTGTATCAGCTTAGATGGACATTCATGCTTGATGTTAAGCAATGACAGACATCCGCTAAACAGCCAGCAAATAATTTTGAGACAAGTTTCAGAAAATAAGCGTATCTTATTGTTGTGACCGCCATTTTGGGCATTTCCATGATTCAAAATGCTCAGTTGACAGTTCATAACATCAAGATGGCGTTTGAAACCACCTTGTCTTACTTTTACATACAAGACAGAATTCTGAGATGAATACCGATGGGAAACAGCTTTTCTTCTAAACACTATTTTGATTTATGTGCATGAATTTAGAATCTTTGAGAGTCATGAAGTAACTTGTTTGTAACTCAAATAAGATAAAGCTATAAATATTATATCTAAAGGGATTTTTAATGCAATATTTAAGTGTTGTGATTTATAGACGGCAAGCTGACAGAATCATTAGCATGCTAGATGAAATGTTTAGTGATAGTTCTTACGTTCTGAGTTCAAATTCCATTGAGGCTGGCTTTGCTTTTCATCTTTTCAGAGTTGATAAAATAAGTACCAGCTGAGCACTGGGTTTGATGTATTCAACTTTACCTCTCTTCTGAAATTGCTGGCCTTGTACCAAAATTTGAAATGAATATTTATATGCTGCTATTTATAGGCTGTGAACTGGCAGGATTATAAGCACACTGGATGAAACGCTTAGTGGTATTTTGTCCGTCTTTTCGTTCTGAGTTCAAATTCTGTTAAGATCAACTTTGCCTTTCGTCTTTTTAGAGTCAATGAAATAAGTACCAGTTGAGTACTGGGGTCGTTGTAATCAACATAACTACTCTTGGATGTGAGCATAAACACTGCATCATTTTGCCAAGGCATATCGAGCCAGTGTGACAGAGTAGGTTCATCAAACAAATGTGATTTCAAGTTCAGGGTGTGTGGCCTCCACACCAGACTGTGACTGGTGGAAAGAATATGTTGAGACAACTTGTCCGGCAGTGGACTGAAAATGGGAAATCCAATCTAATTTGTAGCCTTATCTACTTCATTGTTTTATTTATAAAACATTATAAATATAGGTATTTGTATGATATTGCTTAAACATAGCATTTTGAAACAGAAAAGATAACCAGATCCTTCAACTGTGGAGTTATTTCTCTTTTCTGTCTCAAACTGATGTTTATAATGTTTAAATTCTCCATGTTGAAATTGTTAGCTGTTAATTATTGAAAATATCAAATATGTACAGCCAACAATCATAAGGTTAAGGATTCAGTTCCTTGGCAATGCCATGCAATCTCAGATCATGAAGCACTGAAGAAGCTTCTGTATGGTCAGTAAACCTGCTAGAGAGAGCAGCCGAATCTCTCACTAATATACCCAACGGTCTTAGATAAAGGGAAGTACAGATAATACATTATATCTGGGAAAAAAAACAACAACAAAAACAAACAAAAATATCTTTATCGTAAGCCTGCTTCGTTGAGGCTGATCTGGAGTAACAACAACAGCAGGAGCAACAACAACAACAATATAATTATAACCCCTGGAAGGTGAGAGTATCCATATTCATATTAACTTGTTTGTTATTTTTGAACATGATTAAGAACAGCTATAAAACAAAACAGCTTCTTTTGGTAATATCACATACATCATTTACTAATATACTAAGAAAATACTTAGTACAATACTTGATAGCCTGTGCATTACACATTGCATTAATCTGCTAATTTTCATTTGCTTATTATATTTGCTTTGTAATTGAAGATTTGAAACAACCAATAGCTATATTAAGTAGTGGTGCCGCAGGTATTTTTTGCCAGATTACCTGCATGTCACTACTTAATGCTAGACTATTTTGGTAAAACATCATCAGAAGCAACTGCCTAGATTTTATTTAAAAATTTTTTTTAAATGCTAATTATTTTCTATATTACTAATTTCAATATTTTCAATATTTGTAAATATTTGTAAATATGTGATATTTAGGTACCAGCATGGCTGTGTGGTTAAAAAGCTTGTTGCCCAACCATATCGTTTCAGATTCAGTCCCAATGTGCAGCGCCTTAGCACTTTGGGCAGAGTTTTCTGCTATAGCTCCAGGCTGACTAAATATATACAGAGAGAGAGAGAGAGAGAGAGAGAGAGAGAGAGAGAGAGAGAGAGAAGGTTGTCAGAATTTGGATGTAAATGACTAATATAGTGCTTTCGTCCCTTTCAGGGATTCATCATGAATGATTTCTTATAGAAAATTCATACCTTTTATATATATATATATGTGTGTGTATATATATATATATATATATATATATATATATACAGGGTGCATAAGGTATTTGAGAACATATCTCTTTTGAGTCATTGCTGCATTTTTTGCTAACTCTATACAATCTTTGTTTCAGAAAATAATAATGGTAGATCCTCAGCTTACTCAAGAAATGAAGAGGCATGCTGTTATTGTGGTTATAAAGGCTGAGCATAGCAATTTAGAAATATCTCTATTTCTAAAAGTTGCCAGATCTTTTATCTACAAAGTTTGTAAGGAGCTAGAGACTGAGGATGGAAATGTATCACCAGTATTGAAGCATAAAAAGCATTCTAAATGCTCTGAAATCATCAGAACACCTGAATTTATCCAGCAAGTTCAACAGATCATTGATTACAATCTTATATGATGAGGAAAGCTCAATTTGTCAGAAAAAGCAAAAGAAAATCACTACATCAGATCTAAAAGGCTCTTAAACAAACTGAAAAATCCAGCAGAAGATTTGATTTGGTTTTTCTCAAACGAGAAAAACTTCGACCAAGATCAAGAAGTTAACAGAAGAAATGACATGGTTATGTGCAGAACTTTCTGAAGTTCTAAGTGTCATGCATACAAAATTTCCTGCAACTGTCATGGTTTTAGGGGTTGTCAGCAATCAAGGACATGTGATACCTCCTTATTTCTTTCCACAAGGCCTTAGAGCTAATTCTGCCACCTACATTGAGATCCTGGGAATAATTGTTAAGCCCTGGATAAACAGTGTATGCAATGGAAGGCCATATGTGTTTTAGTAAGACTCTTCACTATCACACATGGCTCTAGTAACACAAGAATGGATGGCTGAAAATTTTCATTATCACATAACCTCTAACATTTGGATTCCTAATTCCCCAGATCTCAATCCATTGGACTATTACATGTGAAACGTTGTTGAGAGAGAGGTCAATGAACATGCCCATAACACCAAAGATTCTTTGAAAGCTGCCATAGTCAGAGTAATATCCAAAATGAACCAGGACCACTTGATTTGAGCATGTAGATGATTTAGATCTCATATAGAAACAGTTGTTGAAGCTGCAGGTGACTTTATTGAATAACATTATAGAAAAGAAGGTTTATTTTTATCCTCATAGCATTTTTTGATAAATAAAGTTATTATCTGTTATTACATATCTGTATTTTTTATAAACATAAATCTGTCCTCAAATATTTTACACACCCTGTATATATATGTGTGTGTGTGTGTGTGAAACAGTTGAAAGAAACTGGAGTTGTTTTGTTGGGTTTTGCTCTCAAAACATTCTCTTTCCAAAACACAAGAAAACAGTCAACTCCAGATATTTTTCACCTGACTCTCTCTCTCTCTCTCTCTCTCTCTCTCTCACACACACACACACACACACATATGTATATACATGTAAGGGATGAATTTTCTATAAAAAGTCATTCACGATGAATCACTGAAAGGGAATGTTAAGTGGTAAATAAATCATTTTTATCCAAATTCCGAGTACCTTCTTTTTCTTAATGTATAAAATCTATACACTTCAAACAACCTACACATACACACACACATATCAGTTGTGTATATGTGTGTGTTTATCCTTGTTTTAACATCATATTATGGTTGCAAAAAGGTAAACAAATGTCACTGTTATACACGCAATGTCATGCATTTCCAATCTTCCAAGAAAAACATGTCCGGCCATGGGAAAACAGTTTCAGTTTCTGAATCTCTGGTTAAAATTTATAATATTTTATAAACCTCATTTCAGTTTTCAATATTTGTAAATATAAATCTCATTTTTATATTTTTGATATTTACAGTGTATAAATTTCTGTTCAATGTTTTCAATATTTATAAATTTAACCCTTTTGTTACCTTATTTCCATTAAAATATATAGCTTTCTTTTAAATTATTCTTCAAAATAATGAAAGATTTTGAAAATAAGAAGTATTTAAGAATGATGAAGAATTTTGAAAACAAAAAAGAATTTGGATAATAATGGAAGATTTTGAAAATAATGCAGGATTTTGAAAATGATGAACTTTGAAAATAATATAGAATTTTGAAAATAATGAAGGTTTTTGAAAATAATGGAAGATTTTGAAAAATGATCTTGTCATTATTAAGTTGGTGTTTGGAACAATTAACATGAAATTTTGATGGAAGATTTTAATGAGATTCCCTTTAATAAGGAAGTTGGTACTGTAGAACCAGGTGGGTTGGCATCGAAAGTGCTATCATGTGGGTTGGTATTGAAAGCGTCATTTCAGTATTCTCAATATTTATAAATATTAATCTCATACCCATGTTTTCAATATTTTCACTATTTATAAAGCTCATTCCAATATTTTCAATATTTTCACTATTTATAAAGCTCATTCCAATATTTTCAATATTTTATAATCTTATTTCAACATATTCGTTAGTTATAAGTTCTGCCATGGCTGACTTTTTCTTTCATCCTTCTATGGTTGATAAAATAAGCATCAGTTGAGCACAAGGGTTGATGTAATCAACTGGATCCTTACCCCAAATTTCATAAACCATGCTAAAACAGACAACTGGAGCCTAGTGCAGCTCTCTAGCTTGCTAGCTCCTGTCAAAACAGCCAACCTATGCCAGTCTGGAAAATGGACATATGATGACGATGGTGATGATAGCTTAGTTAGAACACCTGCCTTGATCACAGGCATTCATTACAGGTGAAACTGATGTGTTCAATGGATATTTTTACTGATCCTTTTTAATCTTTTGTTATTGAACCAAGTCTTTCTATTGTTTCTTCTCTAGAAACTACAGTTCTCAATAAAGTCTATAACCTCTCAAAGTAGTTCTAAGAATTCTAAGATTTCCTCAGTACATATTAGGTTATACATTGCTGTGAAGGGTTAACAAATCCAAACACGCCCAGAATTGTCACCAAACTTACCAAAGATTGGATTTTCTCCACACTGTGCATCACAGCATTTAATTTTTAATCAATTTTAATTTCAAATTTCTCTCCCTTGTCTATCATGACAAGAATTGTCATTAGCCCTAATGACTTTTCTTCTCATTATGTGTTCAGTTTCAATTGATTAAAATTCCTTTTTGACACACTCTGCAGAATTTGAACTCAGAATATGAAGCCAGAAGGAATGCTGCTAAGCATTTCATATCATACAGTGAGTTAATAATTCTCCCTTTTCTCTTTCCGTCACTTCAATTCACCACCTCTCTTTCTATAACTTCCATTCACTCTATCAAGCACATTCTCTCTATTTTCCTTTCATTCTCACCCTCACCTCTATTCTTCCCCATTACCCAAATTGTCATACAAGATGTCCAATCCAGTGCTAAGTACTAGTGCTGCAGAAGATGCTGTATTTCTAGCTCAAGCAACTCAAGTATTTTAGACTGGGTGGCAGCGATAACATCAAAAGACAAATGGTAACCTTACAAAGCACAACTTAGAATCCCACCAGCAATCTACCCCAATCCCAACTTAATCTTCCTCACTTGCAATTTATCCCAAATTTATCACCTTAAACATCCTCCATGGAAATATATCCCAAATCCCAACTTAAGCTCTCTCACCTGCTATCTACCCCAAACCCCAAGCCTATCTGCCTCATCTGGAAGCTGCCCCAATCTGCTGTCACAGCAAAGTAAAACAAAAAACAAAATACCAAAGTGAAAATCTGGATAAGCTAGGGTTTTCTGAAAAAGAGATATCAGTCAGTTAATTAGCACATTACAAATACAATCTGTAAGTGGAACAGTAAGAATATGCAAGGCTTTTCTCAAGTTTAATGTGATTCCAATGGCAGAGCTTTGTGGCTTTGTTAGAAACCAGCTTCTTCCTCAGAGTAAGAATTTAAATACTGTAAAAACCTATGTAATTTATGCACTATTTTTTGCAAAAATAAACATTCGTACCAGAAGTTGACTCATTTAATGTCAGAATAGATTTTTACAGAAAAAAAACTAAGGGCTTAAATATAATGAAGTTGACTTTTATTTATGCTGGACAGTATAATGTTTACTTTTTCTGTATAAATTTACTAAAACAATTAAATGGTTAATCAGTTTTTGAAGCCTGATGTTTATGCTGGTAAACATTGTCTGGGCCATATTTTACATTGTTTTCGAGTTTCTACCTATCACAATGGAGCACCATTGACATACATAATGATATGGATATTCCTGACTGAAAAAAATATAATGATATGGATAATCTTGATCGTATGTTTTTATTTTTGTCTGTTTATAACTAGGCACAGTTTTAAGTTTTCATACTGTTTACACCAATTTTGAATATTGGCTTCATTAACATTAAAATGCCTTCTAGCAGTTCTATTGTTCAAATGCATATTCAACATATTTAATTTCTTTTTTGCAGCAAATGATTCGTTAGTTCTGCTCATACTGACAATAACTGCAATGACAAATTTTAAGGTTTGCTTGACATTTTATAAGTGTGAAAGGGATTAAAATTACATTATTCTGTATCAAAGGTTCCAACAAGAATAGGCAGAAAAGAATTCTGTTTACATAATCAGTTCGATTGGTCACCTTCCTCTGTTGGTTGAGTAAAGTGTCATCCAAGCTGATGTTTATTGGTAATTAAACTTATTTTGCAACACCTGTGTGTATTTATCAGCTTTGTTTTTGTTTGTAACTCTTATCAACAACTTTTTCTGTGATCATGATTTGAGAAGACATACAGCAGTATGCTAAAGATCAGACATAATCTCTTGTGGGCAAGAAATGTAAAATAAAGTTTATTATAAACAACACAAACACTTTGTAATTTAATAGCTTTCAATGTGATACCTGTTAAACAGAAATTATTTTTATTTAATGAAAATTCAATAAAATCTAATCATAAGTGAAATTATGCTAAATACAACTAAATTGAAAACCTTTTTTTCCCTGGCTATATCAGAAAACTTTTGGGTGCAAATTTTATACAAGTAGAAGCTTTTTTTAAACAAATTTTGTCCTGAAAATCACCTGTGTAATTTACACAGGTGCACAAATTATATGGATTTTTACAGTAATTAAAAACAGAACACTCATGTGCGCACACATACATGTATTCATAGACAAAAGAAATCATATTTACAAGTCTATAACCTGAGTCTGTATTAAATATTAATAAAAACAACCAACTGTTACATGTAATTTCAAAGCTTAAATATCTCCAGATGTTACGACTGTTCACTACTAGATAATGAATAATGCTTCAATAGATTTTAATACATTGTAAAACTCAGGAGGAAGAAATAAGAACAAAAAATATAATAATCATTCAAACATTTAGATCTATGTTGAATTAGTGTTGGGGTATCCATGGAAAGTGGAGGCGCAATGGCCCAGTGGTTAGGGCAGCGGACTCGCGGTCATAGGATCACGGTTTCAATTCCCAGACTGGGCGGTGTGTTTATGGAGCAAAAACACCTAAAGCTCCACGAGGCTCCGGCAGGGGATGGTGGCGAACCCTGCTGTACTCTTTCACCACAACTTTCTCTCACTCTTTCTTCCTGTTTCTGTTGTACCTGTAATTCAAAGGGTCAGCCTTGTAACACTGTGTCACATTGAATATCCCCGAGAACTACGTTAAGGGTACACGTGTCTGTGGAGTGCTTAGCCACTTGCATGTTAATTCCACGAGCAGGCTGTTCCGTTGATCGGATCAACTGGAACCCTCGTCGTCGGAATCCGACAGAGTGTCAACAAAAAAATCCATGGAAAATGCATGGGTGATAATAAATATTCAGCCTTCATTTTTTTTAATTGCTGCAAATTGTATTTATAGGTTTGATCCTTTAGCATTTAAATTGGTCATTCAAACCAACCAGATCCAGCCACTAAAAATAAACCATCACGTCATCAAAATCTTGAAGCTATGAGATAGTGTAAGATTAATTCAAAACAATGTGAATAAATAAGTATTGCATTTGATAATAGTCTGAATGCGAAAGGGTCCAAAGGAGCAACTGAATAAAGCACTTGTTCCTCTCTATCATTTAATAAATGATAAAGTTGTCTCTCTCTGCTTTCTCATAGCCAATGACACTGACTTTCTGTTCATAACCGCAGATTATGATTTAGTCCCCTGCATGGTTTGAATTGTAGGTGACAGATGAAAGATGTAACACAAACAAGTACAGACACAACACTGGTTTTTTGGAACCTTCAGTTCCAAAGCCTTTCCAAATTACAGTTTTTTCTGAACCAAGGGTGGTCACCTTGGTCTATATTAAATTTACTTAAATAATTAAATGAAATGCAGGAACCTGTCATCGGGTCAGAGACGCCCTTCGGTCATGAATGACCATGGGATTGCACCTAGAAAGTTACCCTCCGAGGCACAAGTCTGGGCAAAGGCCATCAGTCGCCCATGCATACCAGCCTCCTCTCTCCACAACACTGATGCTATCCAAGGGAAAGGCAAAGGCCGATACAGCTTGGCACCAGTGATGTTGCAACTTATTTCTACAGCTGAGTGAACTGGAGTAACAAGAAATAAAGTGTCTTGCTCAAGAACACAACATGCAGCCCGGTCTGGGATTCGAACTCACAACCTCATGATCGTAAGTTCGACGCTCTAACCACTGAGCCATGCACCTTCATTAGGCACCTGTACAATAGTGTAAATGATACAAGTTTAATAATACCGTACTGAGGAGGGTACTAGTCAGTGCAAGGTGCGAGTAAACTAGTTTGGTAGCTGATGGAATTTGAAGTTCCTGCTAATAAATTAGACAGAGATAAAGGATAAAGAACCTTTCTGAGTTGTATATACTCATAGGGGGGGGGGGGGGGCTGGTTTCCTGGTTTCTGTGGCATATGCTCCTCACCTGGATGGGATGCCAGTCTATTGCAGGATTACTCATTTTTGCCAACCGAGTGAACTGGAGCTACGTGAAATGAAGTGTTTTGGCAAACACACACTAAATTAAACAAAAATTTAATTTAAATAATTAAATGAAATGCACGTAGGTGTGCGTTAGTATAAATGATACAAGCTTATGAATACTATACTGTGAAGAGTACTAGTCTGTGCAAAGCATCACTAAACTAGTCTGGTGGCTGTGGGAATTTGAAGCTCTGGCTAATAAATTAGATATAGATAAAGCTTAAGGATCCTTCCTGAGTCATACAGACTCATAAGGCCTGTGGGTCACATAGACTCATAGGGCAGGTTTTCCAGTTTCATGGCGGATATATTCCTCCCTGGATCAGATGCTGGTCTGTTACAGGATTATTCATTTTTGCCAGCTGAGTGGACTGGAGCGTCACAAGGCATTGCCTGGTCTAGAAATCAAAACCACAGTCTTATGACCATGGCTGCAGGAGTGGCTGTGTGGTAAGTAGCTTGCTTACCAACCACATGGTTCCAGGTTCATTCCCACTACGTGGGACCTTGGGCAAGTGTCATCTACTGTAGCCTCGGGTTGACCAATGCCTTGTGAGTGGATTTGGTAGATGGAAACTGAAGGAAGTCCGTCGCATATATGTATTTATATTTATGTGTGTATGTATGTTTGTGTGTCTGTGTTTGTCCCCCCCACCATCCCTTCACAACCGATGGTGGTGCGTTTACGTCTCCGTAACTTAGCGGTTTGGCAAAAGAGACCGGTAGAATAAGTACTGGGCTTACAAAGAATAAGTCCTGGGGTCGATTTGCTCGACTAAAGGCGATGCTCCAGCATGGCCGCAGTCAAAATGACCGAAACAAGTAAAGGAGTAAAAGAATGAATCCGGTACCCTAACCACTAAGCCACGTACTTCCACTAATAAATTAGTGCGAATTAAAAGAACTTCTAGATCTCAGTGTCTGGAAAGTCAGTGTTGTATCTGTAGTGATCCCTGGTTAGCATTATTGGGCCAAAAATATCACCAGGACGCTACCCAATTTAAGCAGCCTGAAAATTTATTTGGTCAGCAATACTCTATAACAAAGAGACCCCAAGTTACCATCCCATAAACATATTTCTACAAAAATGGAAAAAAAATTGATTTTTTAAAAAATAACAAAAACCATTTATTTTATCACCAAGTTTTAATTTTTTCTTTTATTCTACATAATTTACCATCAATTTTGCCGTAGGCAGCTTCATTCATCATGTATTTCTCCCTTTATGACTACCACTTCTATCATCAGCTGCTTCCGTCTTCATTTATAGCCAAACCAAATAGGCTCCACAACAAATTAAATATTACTTAAATATTGATTTCAAGTTTTGGCATAAGGCCAACAATTTTGATGGAGGGGATAAATTGATTACATCAACCCCCAGTGTGTAACTGGTACTTATTTTATCAATCCTGGAAGGATGAAGGGCAAAGTTGACCTCAGCATGTAAAGATGGACAAAATGCCACTAAGCATGCTAATGATTCTGCCAGCTCACCATGTTTTGTTATTTAAATATCAACATTCTTCTTTTTATTACAGAAATTCTTCCCTAACCATCATAGGTCTTTATAATCTTTTCAAAACCACACTTAAGTCCAAGCACTGAAAGAAAAAAACACAAAATACAAATATTGGTCCCAGAAATGCTTGAGAAGTATGATTGTTGTTTCTTCCTTTACCCTTTTTTTAAAAAAAAATTTGTATACTGAGTATTTCTTTGTCCTGCTTAATTATCTAGATTATTCTTGACTCCAGATAATTAAGCAGAATTAAATTAGAGACTTTATTGCCTCTCCTAATATCAGTAATTTCATCCACGTTCACAAATCAGCTCTATCACCTGTAAAAATAGAAGAGAGAATCAAAGGTCACACAAGATTTACAGAGAAAAATACTTAACTTATGATAATAATAATAATAATAATTTCTTTTATTTGCCACCAGGGGACTAGTCAATTACATTGACCCCAGTGTTTCACTGGTACTTAATTTAGCAACCCTGAAAGGATGAAAGGCAAAGTTGACCTCGGTGGAATAATAATAATAATAATAATAATAATAATAATAATAATAATAATAATAATAATAATAACAATAATAATGGTTTCAAATTTTGGCACAAGGCCAGTAACTTTGGAGAGCGAGCAAGTCAATTTACATTGACTCCAGAGTTCAACTGGTACTTATTTTATTGACCCTGAAAGGATGAAATGGAAAGTTGACCTCAGTGGAATTTGAACTCAGAAAACAAAGATTGATGAAATACCACTAAGTATTTTGCCCAATGTGCTTATGATTCTACTAGCTTGTCATCCTAATGATAATGATAATAATGGTTTCAAATTTTGCCACAAGGACAGCAATTCCTCGCAAGCTTACAGATGTCCTCATGTCCTCATCAGTCACAGCCCATGTTACACTGCCATGTAGCATGGCTGTTCGTACACACACACACGCACACACACACACACACACACACATACACACACACACATATATATATATATATCATCATCATTTAATGTCTACTTTCCATGCTGGCATGGGTTAGATGGTTTGTATCAAATACATATGCACAGGCATTCATACAAAAAAGGGAGAATATATATATTTATATATATATATATATATATATATATATATATAGTTCAAAAAAACAATAACAAAAAAACAAAAAAACAACAAAGTGAGGACGTGATATGGATAGTATTATTGGACGCTCAGGAAAGGAAAGAGAGAGTGTATGATGTTTCGGGCGTAGCCCTTCGTCAGAAAGATGGAAAGTTCGGAGAATGGAAGAACGGAGAAAGAGGAAAATGGTACCGATGCCCACGAGGTTACATGATGAAAAAGGATCCTTCCTGAGTCATACAGACTCCTGGATCAGATGCTGGTCTGTTACAGGATTATTCATTTTTGCCAGCTGAGTGGACTGGAGCATCACAAGGCATTGCCTGGTCTAGAAATCAAAACCACAGTCTTATGACCATGGCTGCAGGAGTGGCTGTGTGGTAAGTAGCTTGCTTACCAACCACATGGTTCCAGGTTCATTCCCACTACGTGGGACCTTTGGCAAGTGTATATATATGTATGTATATATAAAAGAGACCACTAGGTGGACTGCCAATGTGCTAGAAGAAGATCACTCTTTTATATATACATATACAATAATCCTTTTGAGATCTCAGAAAATTTTTTTTATGAATCTTCTGATTCTTTTAATGTGCTGGTTTTCTGGTATTAAATTGATATTAATTAAAATAAAATTTGTTACCCTTTTATTTTAATATATATATATATATATATATATATATATATAGAGAGAGAGAGAGAGCAGTGGTGTAGCTAATAGAGGAACAAGGGGAGTGACTGCCTACCCCAAATGCATTTTTCAAAACTGGCACCTTTTATAAAATGTATAATCAATGAGTTAAAACTTGTTTGATATGTGTCATGGTACCGCTTTTTTATGATTTGCTCCCCTGAACTTTAGAACCTGGCTACACCCCTGATATATATTATATATATAACTTTTATAAGGAATATTCTAAAAGAATATGTAACTGAACTTATATTAAGTACTCTATTATTTTGAGCAAATAAATATATATATATATATATATATGTGTGTGTGTGTTTTTATATTATTAATAAATTCATAAAATTATCAATAATATTCGCAGGAAATCAATATTTAATATTTAAATTTCGAAAGATATATATCCAATATGACATGGTAATATAATAAATTTAAAATTTAAGATATACGAAATATAAATATAAATATATATAAAAATATGAATGTAGATAAAGATACATGTGAATATATTAAATATATTCCTGCGAATATTATTGATAATTTTATGAATTTATTAATATAAAAACACACACACACACACGTATATATATATATATATATATATATATATATATATATATATCTAGAGAGAGAGAGAGAGAGAGAGAGAGAGAGAGAAAGATAGATAGAGAGGGGAGGAAAAAGAAGAGAAAGGAAGGAGGGAATTACTTGATTACAGATGTTTTATGTGGGTGGTTGACTCATTTCATGATTATATTTAAAGCTGTTTCTGAGAAGTAAATTTGAATTAAATATTAGTTTCCATAACAACTACAGATTTACTCCAGCCCCTCCCCCCTCCCCCCACACACCTCACTCCACCCCACCCCCACGAACCACCTGCTTTGTTGCAGCTTTAGTATTTATTCTACACTGCTGAAGTTTGTAGGTGCACACCGGAGCCAGACCAATTGTCCACTCAACTCAATGCATCACACACACACACACATGGTAATACATATATCCACACACATGCATTTAAAAAAAAAAATAATAACCCATGTGAATGAGAAAGGAAGGGAGAGAAAATTATAATAATAATAATAATAATAATAATAATAATAATTGTGGAAAGTAGTAACAGATGTGTGATTCTATGTCTGACAGAATGACGTCAATGCTCCAACCAACTGCCACACTGAAATAATAATAATATCGAATTAAAGCAGACAAAGTCACAGCTGGCCAAAGCAATAGGGTGTCGGCTAGAGATGTCTGAATCCGTTAAGTCCATTTAACTATATATATATAGATATGACCATTATTGGCTGCCAAGGGGTGTTAGAGTGGCAGAAAGTATTACAGCAAGGCAGCATGCTGGCAGAAACATTAGCGTGCCGAATGAAATGCTTAGCAGTATTTCGTCTGCTGTTACGTTCTGAGTTCAAATTCCGCCGAGGTCGACTTTGCCTTTCATCCTTTCGGGGGGGTCGATAGATTAAGTACCAGTTATGCACTGGGGTCAATGGAATCGATTTAATCCCTTTGCCTGTCCTTGTTTGTCCCCTCTATGTTTAGCCCCTTGTGGGCAATAGAAAAATAAGAAAGTTTTACAGCATCAGATAACATGCCTTGCAGTATTTTGTTCCAAATCTTTACATTCTGAGTTCAAATCAGGCTACAGTCAACATTGCCTTTCGTCTCTCTGGGGTTGGTAGCATTCACTAATTCCCTCCCCACAAAATCACTGGCCTTATGCCTAAATTAGAAACAGTTATTTTCAGCTGTCAATGGAATTGTGTCATTTAGTTGCATTCTTTTACAATTTAAGTTCAAATCCTACAGAGAACCATTTTTGTCTTACGTTCCACCTGGGTCAAGTAAATAAATACTAGTCAAGGACTGGAAGCTGATTTAATCAATCATGCCCCTCACTTCAAATTTTTATTTTTCTATTGCCCACAAGGGGCTAAACAGAGGGGACAAACAAGGACAGGCAGAGAGATTAAGTCGATTACATCGACCCCAGTGCGTAACTGGTACTTAATTTATCGACCCCGAAAGGATGAAAAGCAAAGTCGACCTCGGCAGAATTTGAACCCAGAACGTAACGGCAGACGAAATACCGCTAAGCATTTTGCCCGGCGTGCTAACGTTTCTACCAGCTTTCCGCCATCTTCAAATTCTGTGGACCTGAACAAGTGTTAGATATAATACCTTGTAGCATTTGTTCTAATGCATTAAGTACCGAGTTCAAATCCCACAGAGGCCAGCTTTGCCTTTCATCCCTCTGAGTTGAATAAAATAAAGTACCAGTCAAATACTGGAACTGATTTAGTAAACTGATCTCACTCAGTCCTGAAATTTGTAGTCTTGTGCCTATGTTAGAAGATACTACTATTATGATCATCTACTCGTGGTTTTCTCCGTCACAACATATGAATGAGAAAGGAAGGGGTGATAGATGGATAAGGAAGGAAGAGGTGATGGCAAACTGGTAGTGGGAGCATTTCAACTCTGTGTATGTGTGTGTATGTGTGTGTGTGTGTATGAAAAAGGGAGATATGTGAATGTGTGTGTGGTGTGTGTGTGTGTGTGTAATAGAAGTGGGATGGTGAACATTCAACACTGAAAAGAAAAATCAAACAGCGTTTCAACTCTGAGTATATATGTGTGTATGTGTGTGTATGTGTGTGTATGTGTGTGTATGTGTGTGTATGTGTGTGTGTGTGTGTGTGTGTGTATGTGTGTGTATGTGTGTGTATGTGTGTGTATGTGTGTGTATGTGTGTGTGTGTGTGTATGTGTGTGTATGTGTGTGTATGTGTGTGTGTGTGTGTGTATGTGTGTGTGTGTGTATGTGTGTGTATGTGTGTGTATGTGTGTGTATGTGTGTGTATGTGTGTGTGTGTGTATGTGTGTGTATGTGTGTGTATGTGTGTGTATGTGTGTGTATGTGTGTGTATGTGTGTGTGTGTGTGTGTGTGTATGTGTGTGTATGTGTGTGTATGTGTGTGTGTGTGTGTGTGTGTGTATGTGTGTGTATGTGTGTGTATGTGTGTGTATGTGTGTGTATGTGTATGTGTGTGTATGTGTGTGTATGTGTGTGTATGTGTGTGTATGTGTGTGTATGTGTGTGTATGTGTGTGTATGTGTGTGTATGTGTGTGTATGTGTGTGTATGTGTGTGTATGTGTGTGTATGTGTGTGTATGTGTATGTGTGTGTATGTGTGTGTATGTGTGTGTATGTGTGTGTATGTGTGTGTATGTGTGTGTATGTGTGTGTATGTGTGTGTATGTGTGTGTATGTGTGTGTATGTGTGTACGTGTACAAGAAAAGTATGATTCAGCGTTCTTTCAGTAACAAACGATGATCGATGTCACATCTCAAAAGACAACCATTGTTGGCACTCCGTCGCTTATGACGTCGAGGGTTCCAGTTGATCCGATCAACGGAACAGCCTGCTCGTGAAATTAACGTGCAAGTGGCTGAGCACTCCACAGACGAGTGTACCCTTAATGTAGTTCTCGGGGATATTCAGCATGACACAGTGAATTACAGGCAGAACAGAAACAGGAAGTAAGAGTGAGAGAAAGTTGTGGTGAAAGAGTACAGCAGGGTTCGCCACCATCCCCTGCCGGAGTCTCGTGGAGCTTTAGAGGTTTTCGCTCAATAAACACTCACAACACCCGGTCTGGGAATCGAAACTGCGATCCTATGAGAGCAAGTCCGCTGCCCTAACTGCTGGGCCATCGCGCCTCCACGACAACCATTATATAACATTGACAAATGTATTAATTTGATTTACCATCCATATTTATATATAAAATACTACAATTAGCTGTCATTTTTGATGGCACAGGGGCCAGCTAGTTTATAATAATATTTAATAGATTAGGGTGGTGAGGTGCAGAATCGTTACCACAACAGAAAAATACTTATAGGCATTTCTTTTGACTGTATGTTCTGGTTTCAAATGTTGCCAAAGTTGACTTTTCATCCTTTCAGGGTAAATAAAAATAAGTACCAGTTTCACACTGGGGTCAATGTAATCAGCTAGCACACTCTCCAGCAATTGCTGGCCTTGTGCCAAAATTTGAAACCAAAAATATCTAATATGAAGTAACCTTAAGAAAGAAAGATGACAAAGGAATAAAAGATTATCTTATGTGCTTTCATTGGCTTACAGCCGTTTCTGCTACAAAACGCAGTGGATATAAGCAAATCTAAAAATCCATTCCTTGCCAGTATCACTATAACTGAGCTCCTACTAATGAGCTGCAAATTCCTGGACATAATCAAGTGCCTTAACCTACCTCAGTAGTTGTTTGGTGCTTACAGTATTAACCATGGAAGGAAGAAATGGTAAGGTCAATTTTGGTGAGATATGAACACAGAATATTTCCCTCAGCCATTCTTACATCCACTGCTGAATGAAGTCTCTGAATGCTGTTGCTGGCTTATCTATGTGGATTGATCAAGCAAATAGCACTAACCATCAACACCTAGGCAGAGTTTGAACTCAGAAAATGCGGAACTTTTTTGCTGAATGTTCTAACAACTCTGCCAATCTCCCACCTTGGAATGGGACTTTACTTATCAACCCTGAAAGAATAACCTACGTTGACTTTGGTGGGATTTGAACTCAGAATATAAAGAACATCTTGTCCAATGCTCAAACAACTCAGCCAATCCACCATCTGAGACTAGTACTTTATTTATCAACCCCAAATGGATAAAATGCTGAGCTGACCTTGGTGGTATTTGAACTCAGAATGTAAACAACTGCAATCATCATCATCATCATCATCCTTTAACATTCGTTTTCCATGCTGGCATGGGTTGGATGGCTTGATCAGATCTGGTGAGCCAGAGAGCTGCACAAGTTTCAGTCTAGTTTGGCTTGGTTTCTACTGCTGGATGCCCTTCCTAACACTAACCACTTTACAGCGTGTGCTGGATACTTTTGATGTGGCACCAGCATGAGCTTGTATGTGGCATCGGCAGCAGTGCTTTTTACATGGCACTAGCACAATGCATTCTATCTGATGCCGTAACAACTGTCAATTCACCATCTCAAAATTCCATGATGAAAATAACGTTTACCTTGGAATATTTTTAGTAGTGTGGCCCACCTGATGACGAACTATGTCCTATGTGGCCCACTTCTCAAAAAAGGTAGCTTATGCCTGGTTTTTACCTCAAAATCATGGAACCAAACAATGATTATGAAGGTAATAGTGATGATGCAAGGGAAAAGAAGAATATGCAAAGGAAAAAAACAAAACACTTACACTTGGTTCCATCATGCTAGGATCCAAACAGCGGTGTGCAGTACTGCAAACAATCTCATCCAATAAAACTTGGACTAAACTATAAGAGAGAAAATAAATGGGAAGATATTCTTTTAAAAAGATTTACAAAAGAGATCATATGATTCCAAGTGGGTTGGAATCATAGAGCACGTAATCAAGAAAATATATCATCAAACATTCTTCATTTCTGGTAATCCAGTCTTTTTGTATATCCAGAACTATGTTAACCACAGTATCCATTATTTTTTTTCATTAGTGAGACTTGGCTGCTAGTTTTAGCAGGTCAATCAACCGTGTAGAAGCTTCTTTCATTAGCTCATCTTATGATTTTAAAGAGATGGAGAACAGAACAAATTTCACTGCCCTTATATAGGATAGTAATATAACGCCAGTCCTGAGAGGTACAAGGGGACTTTTTAGTCCACGTTGCTATCTATTCCAGATAGCTACATGAACTTAATGTAGAATGAGGTGTTCTGTTCCCAAACACACACTAAAACTCTTGAATGTTTGAGCTGGTAGTCTAATACCACATCCACTTAGACAGCTTCTCCATCAGGAGATATGTATTCCTTCATTTTCAAAAATGCAAAGAGACTGTAGCTGTCACATTTTTATCAAGTTCACTTTGCCTATCTCCATTGTGGCTACTACAAGAATTTACGGACATGCAGAAGCAAGCTGGAGAGAGGAGAGACTACAACATACCTAAACAATTACACTGTACTACATACAATTAACAGCTACATATAGTGTGCAGAGGCACATATACAGTAATCCTAGAACAGTAGATCTGCGAGTCACACCAAGTCGTTTGACTTTCTGTGAACCAAAGGGTTGCTTGATCAAGACATCCTGGGGGTTCTCAACAGAAGCAACAACCATTGCACGCAGGAATGCGAAGTGTGATTTCTAACTAGATAAACGTAGGTAAGTAAGGAGCTACCAAATCTGTGAATTGAACCATGTCTGCTTGCACAGAAATGATCTCCAACTACACAACAACATCTAGGATAAATTATTTACATTAGACAGATATTTGTCCTCATCTTGTTTGTTGTTAACACAACATTTTGGCTGATATACCCTCCAGCCTTCATTAGGTGTCTTGAGGAAATTTTAAACCTGGGTTCTCATTCCTAAGGTATTTTTCGATATTCAGAGACCCCATCGAAGAATATCTGAAGAAGGAATTGTATTCCGAAATATCATCGGACTATAGATAACTAAATTACAACAGGTATATAGTCCATTTTTATATTATAGTGCATTGTTGTACCATTCAAAACTTTTCATTCTTTACAAACAATACACAATGCTTCAAGTGAGCTACAATACTCTCCTATTATTATTATTATTATTATTATTATTCAGGTCACTACCTAGAATCGAACTTGGAATCTTGGGTTTAGTAGCCTGCACTCTTAACCACTATGCCATATGCCCTGAACTAGGATATACTTCAACATATGGGAGTGTTGGGAAAAATATCCGCTAATAATGAAACCACCACCACCACTAATAGTAGCTGTTTCTGATTTAGGCACAAGGCCTGCAGTTTTAAGGCGGGAAGATTAGTTTGTAACATGAAGGAGAAATAGAAGAAAGAGGATGGCAATGGTAGTGGTGGAGGTGACAACAATATAAACAAAACGTATTACAATATCTGTTAGATATTGAAAACACACTTACTTTTCATCTGATACAAATCTCCACAGGTACAGCTGAAGATAGTGGGTATCAACTTGAATTTGTTGCAAGCCATAGCGACCAAATGTTCTCAGCCGGACACATTCAAGGAAAGTCTTGTAACAAAAAAAAAAAAAAATCAAAATACCAGTTGAAATTAGGTTAGTGTAGGACAAAAAGAAGAAAACTAAATGAAAAATCTAAATACATTACTTTTGAAATTGATGTAACTGACTAGCCCTGCCTCTCCCAAAATTTCATACCTTTTGCTTATAGTAGAAAGGATTATTATTATTTTCCTTCTTATATTGATAATCTCCAGTTACTGAATGATAAATTCAGATATGTGTGTGTTTAGGTCATTAAAGAGATTTTTGCTTCCTCCAATTTCAATTCATATTTGGGAAATATTAAATTTTAACTCTTTAACTGTGAAATTAAATTTCATGGTTATTCCTGTAATGATGTAAAATTAAAATTGGTATTTTCTGTTAGTCACATTGACAAAATAACCTTGATATATCTTAACAAGAAATAGTTTCAAACAAGGCATTCCTCAACAAAAGATAGCTTGGTAAATAAAACTGCTTTCTGGACTTAAGAGTAATGAAATTTTGAGAGGATATTTCTGATTTCTGTTTCACAATTTTACTATTTTCAAATCATAGTTCAACAAGTTAAAAATGAATCCTGCTTTAGTTACTGTTGTATTCTTCAATGAATGAAAATGCAAGGGCTGCTCACTGGAGCTTCAACTGAACTTGCTTTTACTTTGTCTTGTTTCAAAATGGTTTCCACTATCAAAACTGTTCTTGTCAGCGCAATAGTTACTGACTTCTTCACAGATTTTACAGAAACTGAAGTGACGAACTTAAAAAAGAAAGCACAGCTTCGTCTATTAATAAGTTCAGCATTCCAGTAGTGTTTGCCTCATTACTTACTAGCTGTAACATTCTATCACTGCCTAACCCAGATACAATATCCAAATATTCTAAGGCAGCAAGTAAGCAGAATTATTAGAATCAAGTTGGCCCACCAGGCAAAATGCTTAGTGGTCTTTTGTCTGCCTTTACATTCTGAGTGTAGATTCTGCAGCAAAAGATGTTGGCACTCCGTCGCTTACGATGTCGAGGGTTCCAGTTGATCCGATCAACGGAACAGCCTGCTCGTGAAATTAACGTGCAAGTGGCTGAGCACTCCACAGACACATGAACCCTTAAAGTAGTTCTCGGGGATATTCAGTGTGACACAGTGTGACAAGGCTGACCCTTTGAATTACAGGCACAACAAAAACAGGAAGAAAGAGTGAGAGAAAGTTGTGGTGAAAGAGTACAGTAGGGTTCGCCACCATCCCCTGCCGGAGCCTCGTGGAGCTTTTAGGTGTTTTTCGCTCAATAAACACTCACAACACCCGGTCTGGGAATTGAAACTGCGATCCTATGACTGCGAGTCCGCTGCCCTAACCACTGGGCCATTGCGCCTCCACTGTAGCAAAAGACACCAACAGGAATAAGTACCAGACTTAAAAGGAAAAAAAATAAATGCTAGGTTTGATTTGTTTCACTAAACCCTTCGAAAGCAGTGTTTCAGCATGGCCATAGACCAATGACTGAAACAAGTAAAAGATAAAAGACAAAAGCAGTAAGCACTTACTTTTAAACTGATTTTAATGATGCCTGTGAGAACTGAAACTTTGGAGAACTCAACTGGAGAGAAGATTTCAATTTTCTCAGAAAACAGTTTCTGGATATTACTGATCAAGCTGTTGTCTATGCTGGAAAAAAAAAAATAAACAAAAAACACTTATGGCTTAAAATGTATTTGCATGTCTCATAATAGGTGTATGGTTTAATGACTAAGGTTTTCGGCTCACAGTCATAAGGTGAGGAGTTCAATTCCTGGCAGCATGCTGTGTCCTTGAGCAAGACACTTTATTTCTTGTTGTTCCAGTCTACTCAGCTGGCAAAAATGAATGGTACCTGTGGTTCAAAGGGCCAGCTTTGTTGCACTCTGTGTCACACTGAATCCCTTTGAGAATTACATTAAGGGCACACATGTCTGTGGAGTGCTCAGCCACTTGCATGTTAATTTCACGAGCAGGTTGTTCTGCTGATTGGGATCAGCTGGAACATTTGTTGTCCTAACCAACGGAGAGCTAGGTGTGTGTTTGTCTATACAGACAAATATATACAAAAACAAATTGTATCAGCATGTATTTATGAGTAAATAGTTTTGTACATATGGTTGTGTACGCTTGTGTGTGGTTGTGTGTATCAATTTATTTAGTTAGTGGACACTAAACTCCACTTGTGAAGACCTGTTGAGGCAAGTGAAATCGAAATCAAGTTAAATTCGATGACTGGCACCCATGCCAACGTCGTCTCCTTCATTGGACACGAAACTCAGCTTGCGAAGACTTATTGGGGCAAGCGAAAGCGAAATCGTGATGGCACCTGTGCCCAGCGTCGCCTTTCTGGCACTTGTGCCCGCGGCATGTGTAAGGACTTTCGAGCGAGATCTTGTACGGGTGGCACATAAAATACACCATTTTGAGCGTGGCCGTTGCCAGTACTGCCTGACTTGCCTTCGTGCCGGTGGCACGTAAAAGCACCCACTACACTCTCTGAGTGGTTGGCGTTAGGAAGGGCATCCAGCTGTAATAAGATGAATAATATTATTCTTAATTTTAATTTGACAAAAACTAGCACCACTATTTATATTATCTTTTATTAATTCCAATTATATCATTATAATTTCATCAGCTTTTATTAGCTCAATTTTAGGTAGAATCCAAGCTATTAATCAATCTAGCTTACAATTAATTATAGTTTACTCATCTATTTCTCATTTAGGTTGAATATTACCAATTTGTTTTACTAATAACTCCCTTATATTTATATACTTATTAATTTATAGAATCATCATTCTCCCCATATTTATTAATTTTTCCATAAAATCAACTTTATTCACATATTCACATATCCAATCTGCCAAATCAGATTGGAGCCTGGTGTAAAATCGTCCAACCCATGCTAGCATGGAAAGTGGACATTAAACGACGACGATGATGATGATGATGAGAGAAGGGCATGGAATGAGATGATTGGGTGTGGCTGTTTGGATGCTGATGATTTGGTAGAGATGACAGCACATCTAGCGCTTTGGTGAGGATACATTTCGGCACAAGAAGCAAACATACACACACATGCACATGTAGAAATGTATACATGGAGAGGGAAAGAGAGAGACAGACAGAGTGAGATGTTAACATGTCTGATGTCAAATAAGTCAGCATCAAATCAGCCAGGCTAAACAGGCAGCACCAAAACAGCTGTGCTGAAATGTCTCATAACCAGAAGGGCAACGGCTTTGAATCTTTATGTTTTTAGGGTCTCCAAGACTAGTAGAAGGAAAAGAAGAAAATATCCACAAACTGGAGATCTGGCCTGAATGCTCACAGTGGAGTAAACTTTACTAGTGTTATCCAGGAAACAGACGGTGGTGAATTAAACCAGGCATCTGATTGAATCTACCACTATAGAACTTGGGACAGAAAGGGCTGAAAGAATCACAAGGCGTTACTGTTCAACACTAATGATTCTACCAAGAGACCTAAGCTCAAAAGTATAACTGACAAGGAAATTAGAGAGTCTCTCCAGGCTGACCTGTTGCTGCTGCTATTTTGCATTGAGAAGTCACAGTGCCAGTAATACATGTATGGTTAGATTGCTGCAGGAAGGAATTGCAAGACAGATTCTTCAAGCTGAACCAACTGATAGGAGACCTAAGGCTGGACCAAGAATGAGCTGGTTGGATAATATATCCATACTCTCAGTTGGTCTTGCCTGGGAATCCAGTAAAAAAGTTTAATGACAGTTGCTTCCGATAGGACTGTAGTAACTCTGCCTGAAGACTCTATTCACCACAAATAGTGGGTAGTTAAAATGGGTGGATGGAGGGAGGGAAAATTAAAGAAGGAATGAGGGTATGTAGAGGAGAATGAGTCTGATTTATAGCTTGACAACTCTCGATATTTTCTTGTCTTAGATTAGATTTAGAAGGTTCTCAGTGAAACATAATCTTACTCATTCTTATCAGATGTTTGTTTGTTTGTTTGTTATTAGAAACATTTATGAGCAATAACATAATTGTATGCTTGAGCCAAAATAGCAGTCTAATGCAGGGGTTTTCAAACTGTGGTCCCCGGACCACAGGGGGTCTGCAAGGACAGCAAATACTTTTTATAGGCAATTTGATTTCATGTATGGTTTTTAATCGAAATCTTTTAATTGACAATAAGCCTATTTGTTAAATACTGTTAAATAAATAAATGTAAAAATAAATGATATTTTAAGCAAATATTTATGTATAAATATCATAAGCGTTTATAAGGGGGTCCCTAAGGTAAAACCTGAAATATAAAGGGGTCCACAAGTCAAAAAGTTTGAAAACCCCTGGTCTAATGGATCAATCAATGCTTTCCTCTGTGAGTGAGTGGGAGTGTGTGTGCGTGTATATATGCAGATATCTATGTGCGTGTGTGTGTATGGTGGCTATCTGTAAATGCTTAGCTTCGAATTTAGGATTGGGATGCATTTACCTGGGAGTAAAGTTCCACTGTGGTCGTCTCTGCTGCTGAGAAAGACTATAGCTGTGTGTCCGACGGCTGGAGTCACTGCTACGCTCCTTACGGATCCCCTCTTCATACAGCTGTCCCACTTGCACATCAATGGCAGTTATGTCTTCCACCACACGTTTCATCACAGCTCGGACATTTCGGGGTTCAATCGTATGAAGCCAGTCTCGTGTCTCCACACTCTTGCGCAACATCTTCAATGGTCAAGAGAGAGCAAGTCAAAAATTTAGTTCCGCATCAACACAGTATGTTTTATAAATTGAAGTTTAAAAAAAAAAAGAAAAAGAAAACCAAGATGCTGATGAACAAGATGTCATCATCATCATAGTCTTAATGCTAGCACAGGTCAGATGGAGATTACTGAAGCAGATTATCTAATGGCCAGATGCTCTTGCTGTCATTAACTCATATCCATTTCCAAGCAAGGTAATATTTCCAAATAACCAGACATATTTCTCATGGAAGGTTGGAAACAAACAACACTTATTTACAACTTCTTGGCCCTGTCTCAGTGTATCACTGCTATCCGCTAGCCCCTGATCTGTAACCCACACATAAGAAAACATTTCACACACCCTACCCCAATAAACCAATCTACATCTCTTCTCTTCCTCACATTTCCTCTTTTATGCACTATGCCTACCTCTCACTCCCCAATTCTGTCCTCATGGCACTAATTCTCTCTGTCATTGTTATCCAGTACCCTACCCACTATATACCCAGGTTCCCACCACTCACTTCCCCTCCTCACTCTCCAATCATGCTTCTTTGGCAATATCCTGCTATACAGTTCTATATTTAAGAGATGAGGAATTATTTACATTATTTACAATTGACGAATATTTGTCCTCATCTTGTTTGTTGTTGACACAACTTTTCGGCTGATATACCTTCCAGCCTTCATCAGGTGTCTTGGGGAAATTTTGAACCTGGGTTCTCATTCCTAAGGTATTTTTCGATGTTGTTATTATTATTCTTATTATTCAGGTCACTGCCTGGAATCGAACTCGGAATCTTGGGGTTAGTAGCCTGCGCTCTTAACCACTTGTATTATGACCTTTGAACCTCAAAGGTATGCCCTAGCACTTTCCACCATCTATATCTCTCTCTGCCTTTACTCGACTATCCCATTTATATTCTGATCCCCATCCCTTGTGAGTATGCCAGGCACTTTGCCAGCATCTCTGTCCTGCTATCTTCCACTCTCACTATCCTTCTCCTGTACTTCCCTCAAGATGGGTAACCATGTATCTCCTTTGTGGCAGTACACCTGTTTCTGTCCTCATTCCTGATCTCTCTCTCTCTGTCTGGCCAGGTAACCTTGTACCTCCTCTATAGCAAGACATCTGTTTCTGTCTCTCTGTCTCACTATAACCTTTCAACGTCTGACACAAGATCACCTCCTCCAATGACCCCCTCCCTCCTCTCTCAAAAGATTTTTGTCTTGCAAGTTACTTGGTGACCCTGTCAGTGCAGGTGACACTTAAAAAGCATCCAGTCCAGACTGTAAAGTGGCTGGCATTTAGAAGGGCACCCAGTAGTAAAAGCCTTGCCAAAACTGACCTCGCTTGTGCTTTTGCCATGTAAAAAGCACTAAGACCACTCTACATCCAGCTGTAAAAATCCTGCCAAAAGTCACAGAAGTCTGGTGCAGGCTTCTATCTGGTAGGCTCCTGTCAAACAGTCCCACCCATGCCAGCATGGAAAGAGGACATTAAACAATGATGATGATATACATAGGATGCTGAACCTTTCATGTGAGATGACAAAGGACCGAGATGCCTGGCGCATTGCTGTACTCAAAAAGATCCATATACTGCAGCAGAGGTGTTAAGACTGGTCCCTCTGTTGGTGTAAAACACTTGTGGCAGTGTCATGTAATAGCACCAAGCACACTCTGTAAACTGGTTGGCTTTAGGAAAGGCATCCAGCCATAGAAGCCATGACAAATCAGACTGGAATATGATGCAGCTCCCCAGCTTTGGTCAAACCGTCCAACCCATGCCAGCATGGACAGCGGATGTTAAATGAGGATGATGATGGCAAAGACAATGCACTACTTTTAGTTTCCATCTACTAAATACACTCACAAAACTTTGGTTGGCCTGAGGTAATAGTAGAAGACACCTGCTCATGGTACCACAAAGTGGGGCTGAACCTGAAACCATGCAGTCGTGAACCAAACTTCTTAACCACATAGCCACACCTTTGACATTCAGAAAATACCTTTTATCATACTATCTAATTAAGATAACATTCTAACAAAGTACGTATCTCTCTCTCACACACAAAAGTACGTATCTCTCTCACACACATGAAGGTACGTATGTCTCTCTCACACACACACACACACATGTATAAATCCCATATCATTACATTAAAAAGAGACTTCTCAAAGATCCTATTGAAATGATGTACCTGGGAAATAGTAAGTCCTTGTATTCGAACATAATGGTTTAAAAGCTTCTGGGCAGCACATTTTGCCTCCTCACATAATTTGGATATAGGAGTTACTCCAGTTGTGTCTTCCATCAGAAGTTGTTCTTCAGTCAGCACAACCTGTTGGATAGAAAAGGGGTTATTGCACAAATTACTTAGGGAAATGTTTCATAGGATGATGAAGCATGGATAATGGAATGACAAGAGTGTTAGAAAGTCTAAGAGGGAAAGAGAAAGCAAAATACACCAAATAAAAAAGTGAACAAAAATTTTATGTGTATGTGTATTTAATGACCATGCATTTGTATATATGTGTGTAAGAAAGCAAGGTTTGGCCCAGTATGTATGAACAGCACATGACCAAGTTAGTTGTAAAGATCCCTTCAGTCATGAATGACCATGGGATTGCACCTAGAAAGTTACCCTCCAAGGCATAAGTCCGGGCAAGGTTGTTGAGGGAAGACTAGCAATCCCTCATGCATACCAATCTCTCCTCTCCACACCACCGATGTTATCCAAGGGAAAGGCAAAGGCTGATACAGCTTGGCACCAGTGATGTTGCAACTCATGTCAACAGCTGAGTGAGCTGGAGTAACACAAAATAAAATGTCTGTGTCCAAGAACACAATGCATAGCCTGGTCCAGGGGAATCGAACTCACGACCACATGACTGTGAGCTTGATGGTCTAACCACTGAGCCATGTGCCTTCATAGCTAAACGGAAATTTACAGTTAATCTTCCTATATAGGTGCAATCCCATGGTCATTCATGACCGAAGGGGATCTTTTTTATATTTTTATAATTAAATATTATTAGGAATTGTATAAAAAAAAAAACTGTCAAAATATTATGTGTATTACAGAAGTGTAACCAATTTATTGCACATAAACCTTAACAAAATCTTATATAGACTCCCACCAAGGGCCATATGGACCCTAGTTGAGAATATCTGATCTACACAATCTCACAACATCTTTAAAACTGGAGAGTGACTGTTATGTAACAGTCATCACTTTTAAATATGTGTATGTGTTAGAGTACACTCACCAAATGTGATATGATGGAATTACTGAAATCTTCACAGAGTCTTGAGAGAATTAATAACAAGGAAGGTGGAATAGACCCTCGTTCAGCAGCACCTTCACAGAAATCCTGAAACAAAAAAAAAAAAAAAAAGAGAAATGACATACACCTCAATACCTCCAAACACATGTAACTAATAGCATCTATACACATATCTATATAATATCACTATACACAGATGCCTTCTAGCATTTGTGCTGGTGGCAGGTTAGAAAATCACTCGAACCTGGTGCAGCTCTCTGGCTTGCTAGCTCTGGTCAAACCGTCCAACCCATGCCAGCATGGAAAGCAGACATTAAAAGATGATGATGACTCCCATTTAGTCCTATAATGTGAGAGAGCCATGTATCTCTCCTATAGTAAGAAACTTGTGCCTG
Organism: Octopus bimaculoides; assembly: GCF_046866305.1. Classification (NCBI taxonomy): domain Eukaryota; kingdom Metazoa; phylum Mollusca; class Cephalopoda; order Octopoda; family Octopodidae; genus Octopus; species Octopus bimaculoides. Next base: position 15,106,526 of record NC_142941.1, on the reverse strand, counting down.
CTCTTCCTTTCACACTTCAACCTCTAGCATGAAGCCATTTCCCTCTCTACAATAGTCCTTCTCAGTTGAGAGGGATATTAATTTTGCAAGTGACATGGTGACCTCACTTGTGTTGGTGCCACAAAAAAGCATCCAGTACCCTCTATAAAGTGATTGCATTAAAGAGAACAGCCAGCTGCAGAAACCACACCAAAGCAGACACTGGAGCAGTCCATTGACTTGTTGGATTCTGTTGAGTTATCCAACCCATGCCACCATGAAAGACAGATTAAATAATGATGATGATGACAATGATAATGGGATTTGAATTCAAAGCACATTAAGCTGTAATGAATACTGCAAGGTATTCTATGAACACCTCATTTGTTCACTGTCTTTTTCTTCTGAATTATTCAATGATGGATACATATGGTGCAGCTGCTAACAAGAAAAGCTACAGCAATAAATCTACTTTGTATACATAAAGTTGGTATGTATTTACACTAAATGGAAAATATTACGTCACCAAAGTGACAGTTATTTATTTCAGAGTTGTGTGCCCTTCTGAAAAGAAATAGCATTCATCATTTAATCCTTTGATACGAAACTGCCTGAAACTGCATCTGATTGTATGATACAAACTTTCTGCTCTAATATGATCAAAATTAAAATCTTCCACTATTGCTTCAAGATAATTTATGTTCCAAACACCAGCTTGATAATGACAAAATTATTCTAATAATTTCTTCCTTATTTTCAAAATTAATTGAAACAAAATCAGTGTATTTCAACAGAAGTATGATAACAAAAGAGTTAAAAAAAAAAAAAAGAGAAGAAATCATTGTTAACAACAAAAAGTACTCACAGAACAAACTTGGCATATATGCCTGATAAAGTTAGTAAGAATGCCTTCTCTCACATCTTGTATACAGAAAGGGCCCCTGAAGTATGGCTTCATAGCAAAAGTAATATCAGGGGAAATAAAGGCCTGTAAAAATGAACAAAGAACCAATTTAAGACAAATTTCATCAAGGACAGAGATCACCAAACTTGCGACAGTATCTACACAAACTCAAAATATCAGTTCCAAGCCTAATATTTTTATTGTTATATTTGTTACAATTTTTAAATCACAAATAACATTTTTAAGAGATTAATTTTTGATCAAATTCTATAAATGTTAACCCATGCTAGCATGGAAAGCGGACGTTAAACGATGATGATGATGACAGTTAGCTAAAAATTGATTTTTTTATGTAGAAGCTGTAAAAACACCTCATTTAAAAAGAAGAGAAACAATTTATGTAGCTGAAAAGAATGCTAACATCCAATATTCAAAGATATAAACAAACAGATCATGGAAAACTGTGACCCCACAGAACTTTCTGAATGGCAAGTCTAGCAAAAATTACCTGGTATTCTTTAAGTAGTGTAACCCACCTGATAATATATATATATAGCAATAAGAAAATGGAGGGGAAAATGTTGTACTCATTAACTTGCAGACATTGTATTATGTCAATTTACCTGTTTATTTTTCAACTAAGAGGACAGGACAATAAAAACAATATACAAACACATATGACATTATGTCATATCAGTAATAAAGATTATAAAAGGACATCTAGTGACCGATATATACATATATATACATCCAAGTTTGTATGATTGTGTATAGAAGAATATATTAATCAATGAAATTAAAACCTATCTGATTTTCACATTTCATTATTTACAATTTTTACAATTTTAAAATATTATAATAATAGAATATTATATATTTATTATAACACTAGTACTTTCATGCGTTATGCAATCATCAGGTTTATGTAGTAGAAGTGACAGTCATGTCTCACAATTGACAACTGTAGTGAAATGATGAAATTTGTACTTTAAGTACCAACTGTTAGGCTTCAAGCAGACTGAATCTTACAAATTGTATTTTGACCAATCAGTATGTGGGTTAGATGTCATGGTTTGTTGAAGCCTATAATGCGTGAGTGTATGTGTACATACATACATACAGACATATATATATATATATATATATATATATATATATATAGGCTCCATAAGGCCAGTTTTTTAGATTCTGTGGTGATTTCCCAGAAACCAATTCTGCTCTAGCCCCTTCACCCCAGAGTTTGTAGTCTTGCAAAATGCAAGATGGCCTCACTAGTGCAAACGGTATGAAAAATGTGCCCTGTACATCAGTGTTTCTTAACCTTTTTACCCATAAAATAAATTACATGTGTCAAGGAACCATATCTTTCTCATTGTAGGGCACATGGTAAATATCATATATATACATATTCACACACTTATTGCAGTGGTCTCTCAGTTTTTCTAAGCCCTGTAAAAGAATTCAGAAGGTTGGGCTTCCAACCAGGACTTTCGCGATACCCTTGAAACCAGAAACTTTTAAATACCCCCTTGCATACATACATACATACAGACAGACAAACATACAGACAGACAATATCTATGGCATACCTGTAAGTTGGCGAGAACAGATTTAATTTGCTCCAATACTGAAGTTTCAGTATTGTTCAGTAACTCTGATAAGCTGTCTGAACTATCCTGTTTGCCAATCTGTTTTGGAGCAGCCAAATTCTGACGAACATCTGTTAAGCAGTCTGAAATTTAAAGACGATGATAATGAGGATAGTATTTAATAAAAGAGGGAAGGATGTTAATTAAATTTACCCCAGTATATTACTGGTATTTATTTCATCAATATACATACACGCACACATAATTAAGTAAATGACAAATAAACAGGAAATTATGCAAGAACTTTATTAGCTTACAGTTGTTTCTGCTATAAGATGTTCTTTTTTCTTTGCACCCTTTTGAAGCCTAGCCAGGCTCATGGGCCCGGTTTCTCGGTTTCTATCGCGTATGTGTTCCTTCCAGCTCGATGGGACGCCAGTCTATCGCAGCTTTACTCAAGAAACAGGAAGAATGAGTGAGAGAAAGTTGGGGTGAAAGAGTACAACAGGGGTCGCCACCACCCCCTGCTGGAGCTGCGTGGAGCTTTAGGTGTTTTCGCTCAATATACACACACAACGCCCTGTCTATAGAATTGAAACCGCGGTCGGAGGACCACGAGTTCGCTGTCCTAACCACTGGACCATTGTACCTCCATGCTATAAGATGTAATGCACTCATTTTGGAACTCTAGGAAGCTATAAGCTGATGCAGAAGCACTCAGCTTTGAGTGCAACACATAATTTCCTGTTCCTCTGTCATTTCTCTAATTTTATATTATGCTCTATATCCAACCAGTGCTTATTCTGAAGCATATGTATATTGAATTCTAAAACTAGGTTATTAGTATTGCTATGCTCAAGTGAAACATTATGTATAACAGAAATAGGGAAAAATAATGAAAAAGCGAATAAAGTGTATACAAACCTAAAAAGTGCTGTTTCAACATTTGCAAGTAGTAAGCTCCTCTTTCTCTGGCAGCCTTCGATACAATTTCAGTACCGGCTCTAAAGATGGTGTTAAACAGAAGGGTCGTCAATTTAAAAGCAACTAACATTGGACAATGTAAAAGTAACAATTATTACTTCTTAACTTATGTGTGTGTGTGTGTGTGTTCTTTTGTGCAAGTGTTCGTATTTGTGTCTGCACATGTATTTTTCTCCTCTCCATGTTATCGTCAAAAAAAATGTCAAAAGGTATTCTTTCAATGAATCTGCTTTACTTTTCGCAGTTCTTTTATTCATTTGTTCTTCGTCACAGTCTGATGTCCTCCAGAACCATTTAAGTTCAAAACCATTTAGAAGATAGCTATTCTTATTTCTTTATTGCCCATAAGGGGCTAAACATAGAGGGGACAAACAAGGACAGACAAAGGGATTAAGTCGATTACATCGACCCCAGTACGTAACTGGTACTTATTTAATCGACCCCGAAAGGATGAAAGGCAAAGTCGACCTTGGCGGAATTTGAATGCAGAACGTAGCGGCAGACGAAATACCGCTAAGCATTTCGCCCGGCGTGCTAACGTTTCTGCCAGCTCGCCGCCTTAGAAGATAGCTATTCTAGTAATGAAGGTATATTGCCTCGTGGTTAGTGTGATGCACTTACTATTGCAAGATAATGGTTTCAATTCCCAGACTGGGTGAGCACTGTGTTCTTGAGCAAAATAGTTAATTCCACTTTGCTCTGCAATTGCAACATCTGACATGTGGTACACCCTGCATAGGGAGTGAGCCAATGTACAGCGCAAACAGTTGATCATGATAAACAGATCATTTGTGCAGGTTGTTCAGGAAGAAATTGTAGAACCCTCACCTGTTATGGACAGTAGAGTCCACAATACTCTGGCAATAGCACTCTATGCATATTTTTACAGTTCTCATATAGAAACTTACCGTGAAAAGTCAGTGTCAGGCAAGAGTTTGTTCATAGCTTGAAGTCTCCGATGAAAACGATCCAAAGCACGTACAAGAATAGTATTATCACCTGTTTCTTTCTGAAAGGATTCAAAAGGAATTTACATAAGCATATTTATTTATATACATATATAACACATAATATAGGGATCAGCAAAAGTTGCTTCACCAACATACTGAAAATTTAGAAATAGCAGTTAAAACTACTAATTCTAACTACAATTAAGTCTCCAACGGATAGCGATATTCATGATTCACACAGATAAAAGAGGAAAAATAAACAAAACAAACCTGCCGTTAGTTAATCATGTACGACGTTTCGTGTTTTTCAATTTTATAAAAATCCATTACACTCTTCAGCATGATATTCTAAATTATAAATCTGAAAATGCTAATAAACCCATGTACATTTGACCATGCAACATCAAATATCACATAAGAAAAATCAGCATCTCCAAATTTATATCGACTAGTAAATTCCGTATCCCTCCTCAAATTACCCCATGTGCGTCACGAATAGTCCCGCAGAAAAGATTGCAGTTTAACTATCCAGGAGTAGATTATCAATATAGATATAGGGCAATTCCTTGCTCTATATCTATCTATCTATATATATATATATATATATATATATATATATATATAAAGAAAGAGAAAGAGATTAAAAAACTACACAGCAGGATGACAAAGGAACCTATGGAAAAATTGTACAGAAGATGTGGACATGCCCTTCCCTCACCAGTTATCATCCAAAAATCATAATAATTTTGTGCCTTTAATGACAAGATTGTACATTTTGGTGGCATCAGCAGCAAAGAGCAGTTGGGGAATAAATGAGCGAACATAGAGGATAGTGACAAAAATAAACAAATGATGAATAATGACAGAAGAGGAGACATAATGGAAAATGACACAGGTAGTTGGTACATATAAAATATACACATACAAATAAAGGCCTTACAGTTATGAGACAACAATGGGACAAAACGTGTATAAGTAATGCTTATCATCATCATATGCACAAGTAAGAAGATGAAGAATAAATTTAGTGTATCAACTGTCATCCAATATTGTGTATATAGAGGAGTTAACCTCCATGATGAAAAATTCTCAAGCCAGGGTCACAGCGAAGTCATGGGAAGCAGCATGAAGAATGTGAAGTTGAGTGTATTGATCTTCATTTGGTGAAACTACACAACATAGTCTGTTTGGAAAAGCCTCTTAGTTACAATTGATTTGATATCATACTGTTCCTAACACCAATGCACATAAATGATTCAATGTGGAAAGTTACATAATATCTACAGTTGATTACACTGGGGTGACACTTCATCAGACTCGCATTACGACATCTGATCTTAAGCATGGCTGTGTGGTTAAGGAGATCATTTCCCAACCACATGATTTCAGGTTCAGTCCTACTAAAAGTCACTGGGAAAATATATTCTACTATAGATAAGTTAAACTATGGTCAAAATGCACATTGTTAAATGATATATTGCAGATTTGTCTAACATATGCCAGTATGGAGAAACAAAATCAAGATAAATTTCTTATCTGAAACTCTTAAACAAACATTATCTTTGGTGAATCACATCAGAGAAAAAACAACAGAGAAATCTGATTATATATTAAAATGAACTCACCTCTAAAAGTACTCTCTTGTGTACACAGTCAAAGTACCTTTCCATGAGAGAGTTTACAAAATTCACCAACTTTTTCAATGCTATTGCATCTAAATTCTCACTGAAATTTGGAAATATAATATTAGACTTTAAGTTTCTCTTAAGACTAATTTGCATAACTGATCTCATGGGATTACCATTTAATAGTTTTTAGATTGTACACATTACACATCTTTTCACAATATTACATATAGCTTATAACATGAACACGAGTGAAAATAGGTGAAAAACAAAATTATATGCTTTTTAAAAAATAAAATCATGCCAAGCTCAAACACACAAAGCTGTCCACAAAACCAAAGTGTAAAATTGGTGATTGTTTTTAGTATTATACTCAAGAAGACTCATCTAAAACAGCAGAATTGATACCAGAGGTGGTGCCACATAGAAGCACTGGTGTTGGTGCCATGTTAAAAGCATAGGTGCTGATGCTACATAGAAACACCCTGGACACTCCGTAAAGAGGTAGGCGTTAGAAAGGCATCCAGCTGTAGAAACCATGTCAGAATAGACAATGGAGCCTGGTGCTGCTCCTGACCTTACAAGCATGGAAAACGAACATTAAATAATGATGCCTTTAAATAAACTGAATGGGTTCTCATTCCTTAGTCTAACTCAGGCATTGGCAATTTTTTAAGAAAAGTTGGCTGCATGAGAGATGATTTATCATCAGGTGGGCCACACTACTAAAAATAAATTCAAGGTAATTTTTCATTTAGAAAGTCAGTGGGCCACAGTTCGCCCATGACTGGTCTAATTAGTATAGTTTTTTAGTATGTTAGTCAAAGAAGGAAAAGCTGTGACCAAAATCTTTGAAGCTCATCCCAAATTAGAGCATCTGTATTTCTGCATTTGTACAAAATAATTGGAAATTGGAGTTCTGAAGAAACCAAATTGAGAGAAGTGTTTAGCATAAAATCTGGGATACAAGAAAAGATGCAGTTATGTTAGGTGAGCCTGAGGTAGGGCATTAAGCAGAAGCTAGTTCAGAGCAGTATAGCTTGTTGTAGTAGCTGTAGATGAGGCAAAACTCTAACTTTCATATTGAAATGATTCACATAATATCCAGTATCTATTCCCATGAAATAATCTTGTCTGAATATTTTCTCTTGCTAGAAAAATATTCTAATTTATTACAAGTTTATTTCACACTTTTTTACTTTTAACATTTACATTTCACTTGCAAAGAGTTTGCAAGTACTTTTTTTTATATACAAAGACAACTATGTCTTTATGAACAAGTGATGTGTTATTGGGCAATGAGTACTGGTTGAAAAGTGCCATTTTGCTTTGAAAAGAGCCATTTTGCTACCGGTCAATGTACATAGAAGAGGAAAATATGGAAAGGAATGGGGGTCAAAGGTGATGTGCTAAACATGATTGAGATGAAAAAATTGGTAAAAAAAAAAATGATGATGACAATGCAACTTACTCTTCTTGAAGTCTGTTTAAAAACATGTCATTGTAAGATGCTATCACAAGACAGATGTTACTGAGGAATGTATTACAGCCATGGTCCACAAATTCAAGGACATCCTATTAAAAACAAAGAGAGACAGAATGGACTAAACAGAACAGGAGGAAACATGTGGATGGAAGAGATGCTGAAGATGTCACAGATGCGTGACGAAAGATTTCCGGACAATGGACATAAAATAAAATAAGAACAATAATAAACAAGTGAAGAACAAACAAATAGTGCATGTGTTTATTTGGAAAAGAAAAAGAAAAAGAATCATCCTGAAATATAACAATTTTTATGCTTGATCAATAATTTTGATATTTGTTTTGTTTCCTTAAAAGTAATATATGATAGGAATTTGCTAAATTCAGTTACCATGAAAAATGCAGAATGTAGCATTTCGAGCCATGTCCTTGTGAGCATAACAGACATTTAAAACTCTCAAACATATTTCAGATGTTAAGCTTTACAATCTCTGATTACCTTTCATGATGGCCAAATGACTACCACATCACAAACCAGATTCCAAAATCTAAGCTTCCTCTTAAGAGTCAGAAAATACTTAAGATCTGAACAGGAACATGAACATCTTGTTAATGAACTGCTTACATACAAGGGAGAGTGCAGCTGCTAATGAGTGACAAACCTTCGTTTGCCAAGTTTTTACAACCACCATCCACCACTGTACTGAATGCATGCAACAGAACGATCCCTGCTAAAGGTACCCAAGGAGCAGATGGTGGTGTTAAACTAATTGACAAATTAAGTCTATCCTAAAAAACAGAGAACACAAACAGCTGGAATAGATACTGCAAAGCATCAGGTTTGATTTTTTAACAGTTCTCCAATATTGTGTATATAGAGGAGTTAACCTTCATGATGAAAAATTCTCAAGCCAGGGTCATGGCAAAGCTAAGGGAAGCAACATGAAGAATGTGAAGTTGAGTGTATTGATCTTCATTTGGTGAACCTACACAACATAGTCTGTTTGGAAGAGCCTCTTCAGCCAATGGTCAGTCTAGGGTCAACCAATCCAGTCAGCAAATTATTGCCAGTTGGAAGAACTGACAATTCATCAACCCACATTAACTACTTGGAAACACTATGGAGTTCTGAAACTTCAGAGTATCACCAATTGAAGCTCAATGACTAGTAGTAACATAAAAAAAACAGATAGAGAACACAGTATTGTTGTTTTGAATGCAAATATTTGTAATCAAATATACATGTGAAAATAGAAATAACAACAAAACATGTGGATATGTAGGTATGTACAAAAGTTGATGTGTAGAATTGTGATAAAATCTATTACTATTGGAGCCATCATGTAGGCTTGAGCAGGTCTTTCTACTTCTTCTATCAGTGGAATTACTCCAGATTGTAACTGTATCTGCTTTTCCAGTTCAGCCAGATCTTCATCAATCTTTTGACGGGCACTAGAAAGATAGAACAGGCCAGAAAATAATAAAAATATACAAAATGACATTTTTTTTTTTTACACATTAATTTAATATCTACTCTTGCATACATATACACTGAATGGGAAATGGACCTCAATGGAGAAGTAACAAGTTTTTTGTTACTGCTTCACTCACTTGCATCTCCAGATAAAGTTATCCAGCATTAGAATAAATGCTGTGTTACAAGAGTGTGTGTGTGTGTGTGTGTGTGTGTGTGTGTGTGTGTGTGTGAGTGTGTGTGTGTGTGTGTGAGAGAGAGAGAGAGAGAGAGAAAGAGAGAGAGAGAGAGAGGGAGAGGGAGAGAGGGAGAAGTGGAAGAGAGGGGAAAGAAGGTAAGAGAGAATAGCAGAATGAAAGAAAGAATAAGAGGGAAAAAAACAGAAAGAAGAGAAGAATGAAAGGAAAAAAGAAAAAGAGATTCAGAGAAACAATGAGAGAAAGAGACAAAGAAAAAGACAGACAAGCAAAGAAAAAATGATATGAAAAGAAATGAAAGACAGACAGAGAGAGAATTACAGCAAAGGAAAGACAGAAAATGTGAGAATAATTTCCATTTCAAAACTACAATTCATACTTGAAAATCTCACATCATTTCTAGCATGGCTAATGTTGGATTTAAGCATAAATTAAACAAGTTTACACTTAGGACCCTATTAACAACAGGGGTTTCATAATAATTAGAAGATATGTTTTCAATTTTTATGAGATGTTCGAGGTGCAGGCATGGCAGTGTGGTTACAATGGTTGCTTTCCAACCACATGGTCTTGGGTTCAGTTCCAATGCATGACTCACTTCTGTCTGATCCATGCAATCAAGGAAAAGTGGACCTTAAATAATGATGATGACGTCAGTGTAAATTTCTAAGAAGGGTCTTCCATGCTTTACATAGCAAAGGACCACTAGCGTGACTAGACTGTGTGCCCTTCCATTTTCCCCCACCCCACCCCGACCTCACAAAAAACACATATTGCCTACAGCAGACCCAAAAGTGGTACCCCTTTAAAAGTGCTGCCTGGGACAGACTGCCTCCATCCACTCCACTACGCTAGTGCTTAGGACATTACCAAGTTTAAATCTTGCACTAACTAAGGCAATACAATTTCATTGTTTTATCAATGAATTAGACTTATATCAACAGAATGTATTTGATGGCAGTGAAGTGATGCACGTTCGCTCTCAGGTCTTAGGTGTTTAGGTACTGATTGTTAGAAATAATAGATATTTGATTCAACTTACTGGGACAGAAATTCATCACACAACAGTTCTGCAGGTTCTTTTAGTTCCAGGAGTAAATCAACACACTCAGCCAGTTCTTTAGGACTTGACTGAAAAGAATATATACATATAATATAAGCAAGTATACATACACATATTCAGCATACAGAATAACGATAATAATTTCTAATATAAATATAAAGCCCAAGTTTATAAAGGAGATGGGTTAATTGATTTAAACAACCCCCAACAAATATTCATTTACTTTTTCATTTTATTCTTTTACTTGTTTCAGTCATTTGACTCCAACCATGCTGGAGCACCTCCTTTAGACAAATCGACCCCAGGACTTATTCTTTGTAAGCCTAGTACTTATTCTATTGCTCACTTTTGCTGAACTGCTAAGTTACAGGGACGTAAACACACCAACATTGGTTGTCAAGCGATGGTGGGGGGACAAGTACAAACACATAAAAATATATACATATGTATATATACACACACACACACACACACACACACACACACACACACACACATATATATATATATATATATATATATATATATATACATACGATGGGCTTCTTTCAGTTTCCACCTACAAAATCCACTCACAAGGCTTTGATCAGCCTGTGACTATAGTAGAAGACACTTGTCCAAGGTGCCACGCAGTAGAACTGAACCTGGAACTATGTGGTTGGGAAGCAAGTTTCTTACCACACAGCCACACTGCACCTATACTGTATATATTTTACTGAATCCAAAAATGTGAAGAGCAAAGATGAACTTAAAGTAAATGGTCGATACTTTATACCATCTGCCATTACCATTTCTGCTATACCACAACCCTAGGCATTTTTTTTCTATTTTTGTTTTATTGTAATTTCCCAGGAGAAAGGGAGACGAGGCTGATTTCTAAATCGATTTGCAAGAAGAGTTTAGTAGGTTTAACTGACTGCTGGCTAATTGTGGTGAAGATGCTGGCAATTGATCTTCTGATCAAATCAAGAAAACAGTGTTTCTATTAATTATTCAAACCACTGATACTCTCCGTTAATAGTAATCTTTGACAGAAGTGTCACTAGTTTTTGATGGGATTTGAACTCAGGACATACAGAGGTGGAATAGACACCACGAGGCCTCCTGTCTGATACTCTAACAATTCTGACAGCACTATTTCTCTGGACTGGTGTCCTGTTTTACCAAGCCCATCCCCTCCAAAGAAAGATCCAGTCCTTGTTGTGGTGTGATGGCTTATGTGCTTCAATGACACACAGCACTATGCCAATGGAACGCAAGCTCCTGGGAGGGCCTGACATGCTAGACAGGTCAAAGGACAGAGGCCAGATTAATATGGACCACCTCTTTCCAAAGGTAAAAGTGGATTTGCATAAGGTCAACATCCCAATCTAGAAAAAAGCAAAGTTATAGAACCGTTGATGACAATTCAAAACCAACAAGACCTGGGAGACGAAGACCTTCTCAGGTAGTGCCCCCACACTAAGAGAGTGGCTCTGAAGATGGCCCAGAGCCAAGGAGAGTGGAGAAAAATCATCGATGGCCTATACTATATAAGGAGAAAAGGGCTTAAGTAAGGAAGAAAGAATAAAAGGTGAAGTTGACCGTAGCAGGATTTGAACTCAGAACATAAAGCACCACAGCTAAATACTTGACATTTTGTCTTGTGTTCAAACAATTCTGCCAATCCACCACTTTAATATCCAACATAGACAGAGGGACAGAAATTCTGGGGAAAGGGCTTAATCAAATCAATCCCAAAACTTGACTGGTGATTTATTTTATCAACAATGGAAAGATCAAGTCAAAATAATCTAACAGGATCTGAACTCTGACCATAAAAGGACACAACTACAAAATTAAGCATTTTTGTCCAGCATTCTGGCAATTCTGACATCTACTCCCCAAATAACAATAATAATAATGCACACATATGCATAAAAACCCAAACATTAAGTCTTGTTAAGTGTAAGATCACTCCTATACTAAAAACAATCTTATGATGTAAACTGGTTTTAGCTGTTATGACAAAATGTATTTACATCTTTCTCCTGAAATTTCTCCTTCAGCTTTTGGCAAAGTTCATCTACAATTACAAGGCAGTCCTCATGAATTCGTTTAAAGCTTGGCATATGATTGTATTGGATAAGTACTTTCTCAGCTTTAGTGTAATATCTGGTTGTATAAAGAGAAAAAGAGAAAAAATAGTGAGTTTGATTCATTATCAAGTATTTGAGTATGCCTTTATTTTAAATGGGTTTTTCTTAGCAACAATATAATTATATTCTTTCAATGAGGCATAAGGTGAAATTTTACAGTGAAATAGTTATATGCTGTCATCTTAATGTGACAGTCCCCTGAAGGGAATAATACTACTGTTGGTTAGACCTCAGAAGCTGCACTGCTTCCTGTTGGCTTTGACACATTTCCTGTGTCCTTATGTTTGTAAACATAAGGATACAGGAAATGTGTCAAGGCCGACAGGAAGTGGTGCAGCTTCCTTGGTCTAACCAACAGTAGTATTATTCCCTTCAGGGGACTGTCACATTAAGTTGACAGTATACAACTACTTCATCGTATCACTACTGCATAAATCTCTCTGAGAGATTTAGAAATGTATTATTTCTAAATTTACAGTGAAAGTTATAAAGAAGTTGAAGTAACAGTAGTATATCATCGTGAGATAAAAACAGAAAAAAATACAGAGATATTTCGTCCAGCCCCACCATTTCAAACAACACAACTGCAGTAATATTAGTATCAAATTTTCACACAAGGCCAGTAATTTCAGGGAAAGGGCTAAGTCAATTACATCATCCCCAATGATCAAGTGGTACTTATTTTATCGACCTTGGAAAGATGAAAGGCAAAATCAACCTCAGTGGAATTTGAACTCAGAATGTAAAGATGGCTGAAATGCTGCTAAGCATTATGCCTGGTGTGCTAACAATTCTGCCAGTTCACAACCTTATCCATAACTGCAGTAATTTTGTTACAAAATGTTATACAGAATAATTAAGTAACTGTGACGCTGAACCATTATATTTTGTTATAGAGGTAAAGACACATTAGTCTGGTTGCTTCTATCATGGCAAGGATTTTTTTTTTTATGTTTCAGTCAGAAAAGGAAGGGTAGCACCCATGACTTTTTGAATGGCCTTTGATTCTAGTGGGGGAAAGAGAAGGGAAAATAATGCCACATGGATCATCCTCAGACCATACTTACAAGCATTAGGCCAAAGACAGTCTGAATACTTGCAATTAAGTGAACTCTGCTAAAGGCACCTGAGGGATAATTACTGGTACTAAATCAGGCAGCAGATTGAAATTACCACACAAGAATAGGTACTGTCCAGTTTTCCTCACAAGGTTTTAGGTTGATCTGAGGGGTTTGTGCCAAGGTTTTGTACAGTGGTTTGAGACTTTATGAATACTGGAGCTGTGATAAAGCTTCCAAAAAGCTGAGACTGCAATGCATATTTGTTCTCGGTTGAACCACATCACTTCATTTACTTCATATACTGTGATTTCTAGCTATATTATGTAGTCTGGAGAGAGGTGTGATGAGTTCAGCCAGGTCGACTTGGCAGATAAAATCTACGATTAACCCTTTTGATACCAACCTGGCTGAAACCAGCTCTGGTTCTGAGTACAAATGTCTTGTTTTCATAAGTTTTGAATTAAAATCTTCCACCGAACCTTAGTCACAATTTATGTTCCTAACACTAGCTGAATGATAACTAAGTTATTTTACTAAATTCTTTGTTATATTTAAAATTAATTGAAAGAAACACAGAGCATCTCAAAATAAATACGGTAACAAAAGGGTTAAGGGAGCTAACCAAAAGGTGTGTGTGTGTGGGGGGGGGGATGAGTGATAGTACAGTTAATGATCATTTCCAATTGGTCTTCAAGATCACAGAGTTAGAGTTAGTTCTGAAGGGGAGGGATTTGCTAAGTATTAATTGAAAAGAAAATTTAATACGAGATCTTGTTGGCAAGAGGACATTAAGAATAAATGGTAGGAGGAGGGAGTAATATACAATTAGTAACAACAACAGAGAAACATGCGAGGTGGTATCATAAAGTTCCTGGACTAGTTTTGTAGTGCACCGACAGAAGGCGGCACACAGTTACATGTGCAGTGAGAGCTGGCATTGATCTTCATGATGCAGTGTGCTGAGTGACATCACTGTGTTTACTTTGCAAGTTGTGGAATTTGTGTTTTTGTGATTACATGTATGCTGTGGCCTGCGATTTTTGTCATGGACAGGAAGAAAGAGCCAACAAGAAATTTGGTGTTAAACTTGGGAAGTCTGCTACAAAGACATTGAGCATGCTTTGGCAGACTTCTATCTCTTCTCCAGGATGAAAATGCAGCTCAAAGGTTACCGTTTTAACACTGTTGTCAAGATCCACAGCAAATCACAGAAGGTCCTCGCCTTACTTATGGAAAACAACTTCCAGGCTGGATTCCAAGAATGGCAGGAATGCCGGGTCTGGTGTATTGTGGTGCAAGGTGACTATTTCAAAGGAGATGATGTTAAAACTTAGGTAAATAGGCGCAGGAGTGGCTGTGTGGTAAGTAGCTTGCTTACCAACCACATGGTTCCGGGTTCAGTCCCACTGCATGGCACCTTGGGCAAGTGTCTTTTACTATAGCCTCGGGCCGACCAAAGCCTTGTGAGTGGATTTGGTAGACGGAAACTGAAAGAAGCCCGTCGTATATATGTATATATATGTATGTGTGTGTTTATGTTTGTGTGTCGGTATTTGTCCCCCCCAGCATCACTTGACAACCAATGCTGGTGTGTTTACGTCCCCGTAACCTAGTGGTTTGGCAAAAGAGACCAATAGAATAAGTACTAGGCTTACAAAGAATAAGTCCTGGGGTAGATTTGCTCGACTAAAAGGGAGGTGCGGTACTCCAGCATGGCCACAGTCAAATAACTGAAACCAGTAAAAGAGTAAATAAGTTTTTTTTTATTAAACATAATTAGTCAAGGAACCTTTTGATACCATCTCATACTTAAATGTAAGAAGTAGTGTGTGGGCATAGCTCATTCAAGGGTAAACTTTTTTTGGCATGAGTTAATGAAACTTTTCCCATCAGTTAAACTATATAGAAAGGGTGTGCAGTTATAAAATAATACTTTGAGAAAAAGACAGATCCAATCAATTTTAGGGTCTAAGCAAAGGAGAAAAACATTTTTTTAGAATTGTAGAAGTGTTATTAAAACAAAGACAATCCTAGAATAGTAATATTTTTTTCTTCTTTACATTCAGCTATAGCAAAGTTTCTTACCTAACTGCCTGACTATAAGCTTTCATCTCTACACATTTCTTTAAACGTGCTGGAAGTTCAAACAAGAACTGGAGCTAGAATTCAAAGACAAAAAAAAAAAAAAGAAATTTAATTAACAATTTCAATTAAAATGGAAGCAAAAATTTGTGAAGAAAATGCAATTAGCACATGGAAAAAAAAAAAACATATTTGGACATATTACTTTTATCACAATTTAAAAACAAGGTATTTTCAGATTATTAACCTTGTCTTTAACCCTTTCGTTACCAACCCGGCTGAAACCGGCTCTGGCTCTGAGTACAAATGTCTTGTTTTCATAAGTTCTGAATTAAAATCTTCCACCAAACCTTAGTCACAATTTAGGTTCCTAGCACTAGCTTAATGATAACTAAGTTATTTTACTATATTCTTTGTTATATTTAAAATTAATTGAAAGAAGCACAGAGCATCTCAAAATAAATACGGTAATGAAAGGGTTAAAATATATAATAGAGAAACAATTCTTAACCCTTTTGATACCAACCTGCCTGAAACCAGCTCTGGCTCTGAGTACAAATGTCTTGTTTTCATAAGTTTTGAATTAAAATCTTCCACCAAACCTTAGTCACATATTAGGTTCCTAACACTAGCTTAATGATAACTAAGTTATTTTACTATATTCTTTGCTATATTTAAAATTAATTGAAAGAAGCACAGAGCATCTCAAAATAAATACGGTAATGAAAGGGTTAAAATATATAATAGAGAAACAATTCTTAACCCTTTTGATATCAACCTGGCTGAAACCAGCTCTGGCTCTGAGTACAAATGTCTTGTTTTCATAAGTTTTGAATTAAAATCTTCCACCAAACCTTAGTCACATATTAGGTTCCTAACACTAGCTTAATGATAACTAAGTTATTTTACTATATTCTTTGTTATATTTAAAATTAATTGAAAGAAGCACAGAGCATCTCAAAATAAATACGGTAATGAAAGGGTTAAAATATATAATAGAGAAACAATTCTTAACCCTTTTGATACCAACCTGGCTGAAACCAGCTCTGGCTCTGAGTACAAATGTCTTGTTTTCATAAGCTTTGAATTAAAATCTTCCACCAAACCTTAGTCACATATTAGGTTCCTAACACTAGCTTAATGATAACTAAGTTATTTTACTATATTCTTTGCTATATTTAAAATTAATTGAAAGAAGCACAGAGCATCTCAAAATAAATATGGTAACGAAAGGGTTAATAATGAAACAGTTTTTGAATATTTACATGTACATCCTCTTTCAGTTAGTTTGATGTCCAATCATCATCGTATCATAGTGATGTATTTTAGAAATTCAAATCCAATCTGTAACTGTTGACACACAAAAAAAATGTTTCATTCCCTTTTTGAGGGTTAATACTTTGAAAAATTATAATCTAAAGCAGGGTTTTTCAAACTGTGGTCCACAAGGACAAGACAGGGGGTCCGTGGAAAGCCAAGACAGGGGGTCCATGCAGAGCCAAGCAAGCACATCCTTCTCACTAAGTATGTATTAAAAAAATCCTGTGTGTATAATTGATAATAAACCTATTTGCTAAATACTGTTAAATAAATAAATGTAAAAATATATGTTATTTAAAGCAAATATTTATGTATAAATTTCATAAGCGTTTATAAGGTAAAGCCTGAAATATAAAGGGGTCTGCAAGTCAAAAAGTTTGAAAGCCTCTGATCTAAAGAACACATTTTAAACATTTCAGGCTGTTAAAATCCTAAAGATCTTTTGTAAAAGGATTTTTGAAAATGCATAATTGAATTAATACCTTAAATACCAAGCTTGAGATCGTTCATTTTAAAACGTGTATATTTAAATTAAACCCTTCCGTCAAAGGACACCTTGTTTAGACATCAACTGAACATTGCCTTAATAATGGTTTCAAATTTTGCCACAAGGCCAGAATCTTTTGGGGAGGGGACTAGTCAATTACATCAACTCCAGTGCCCAACTGGTACTTATTTTATCGACCTCAAAAGGATGAAAGGCAAAGTTGCCCCTGATGGAATTTGAACTCAGAATGTAAAGATTGACAAAATGTGACCAAGTATTTTGCCCAGTGTGCTGATGATTCTTTTCTACTCTAGGCACAAGGCTCGAAATTTGGGAGGGGGGGGGTTCAAGTTGATTAGATTGACTCCAGTATGCAACTGGTACTTAATTCATCGACCCTGAAAAAAAATGAAAGGCAAAGTCGACCTTGGTGGAATTTGAACTTGAAACAAAAAGACAGACGAAATACAACTAAGCATTTCGCCCAGTGTGCTAATGTTTCTGCCAGTTCACAGTCTTATCTTAGTTTAATAAAGACATTAATTGATTTACTAAATTGCTCCAAATTCTTGATTAACTTCTAGATTAACTAAATGATATAGACAATGTACTCCATCAGAAATATGAACCCAAATGTAAGATAACAGGATTCATGAGAATAAAACAAAATATTCCTAAAAAACAATTTACTACTATGCATTCTTCCCGGTGTGCTAATTATTCTACCAGATTGTATTGATATTATAAAGAGATTGTCACAGCAAAATGAAAGAATGATTTGATGATTCTACCACTTCAACAGCTTATTTCAACAGAAATATGATAAAAAAGGGGTTATAGTTAAGCAACATACTTTTTTTAGTAGGGCATGAACACCAGCAAGCTTTGTTATCTGCTGTCGTTGATCTTGAAGGGTGTCACTAATCTTGGCACTGAATTCTGTTATTGAAGCCATGTTGGTTGCCAGTAAATCCATCTCATCTTCCATTTTCTTAAAATCGTTTTTCATCTGAAATAAAGATAAATAAATTGTATGTGGGATGAATTAGAAGTGGTGAAATGTTATGCACAGTGTTGTGATGAGAAATGGTTACTGAGAATTATTTTTATTCAACACAAGCAATGAACTACAGTATTCAAAGAACATTTATTTCAAATGGCTGGCTGTCAACCTTCAACCAAAATATGCCATAAGTTATCAAGACCAGAGACAACAATATTGATTTCTCATCCTCCACAGCACAAGTGTTAAGGCTGCAATCAATGGTGAAAAGGACTGGCCTGCCAGGGTCCTGTGGTGGTGCCATGAAAAAAAGGCACTAGTTAAAAGCACCCAGCACACACTGTATAGTGGTTGGCATTAGGAAGGGCATCCAGCAGTATGAGCCAAGCCAAATCAGACTGGAGCCTGGTGCAGCCTTTAGCATGCCAGCTCTGGTCAAACTGTCCAACCCATGTCAGCATTTGTTAATAAAAACATTTGTAACATCAATTAAATTGTGCGTGAATGTGTTATTTCTTTACTACCCACAAGGGGCTACACACAGAGAGGACAAACAAGGACAGACAAATGGATTAAGTCAATTATATCGACCCCAGTGCGTAACTGGTACTTATTTAATCAACCCCCAAAAGGATGAAAGGCAAAGTCGACCTCGGCGGAATTTGAACACATAACGTAGTGGCAGACAAAATACCACTAAGCATTTCGCCCGGTGTGCTAACGTTTCTGCCAGCTCGCCGCCATATTGTGTGTGAATGTGTGTATGTGTGTGTGTATGTATGTATGTATACACACACACAATGGACTGCCATGAAGTTCCTGTCTACCAAATTCTATCCACAAGTTACTGTTCAAGCCTGGGCTGTGGGTCAAAAACATTCACCCAAGGTGCCATGCAATGGGATTGACCCCAAACCCATGTAGTTATATGGGGTACTTCTTAACCTAACAGTCATACTTGCACCTTAACAATACAAACATTATATCCCTCCACATTGCTCTTATCTTTGAGAGTTTTCATTATCACATTTGAGTTCATATAAGAAGCATTTTTTTCAAAAACAAAAAAAAGTCTCAAAAAGATCATTCCAGGTCCTATATGCAAAGTAGCCCTCCTTCATAAGCTTTAATACATTAAAACCCCCATATTTTTGCCGAAATATGCACTACTGAAATTAGGGTTCATCTAATATGTCCATATGTTTTCTATGCCATCCTATATGGTAGTTTTGGATAATATCCATTTTTCTCAGACATAAGCATAAACAATAAAAAAAAAAACCCAGAGAAAATAAATGGAAAATTTCATAAAGAACCAGGGAGATTCACATAACTTTAAGGAAATAAAAACTAAAACAACAAGTGAATAAAAATATATATCACCAACATCAATACCAACAGATAAGAGCTTACAAGATGACTTCACAACCAAATCAGTTTTAAGAGGTTTCTTACCTTTCTGATTGTATCAGTAGCACTTATAAACTTGTTATAATTTTCATACACGAGGGTCTGCATTTCACTGTCCAGAGCACGGATTTGACGGACTACATCAGTCTCTCTGTCCATGAGCTCAGTCAGAGACTTCTCTCGGATAAGCTTGTTAAGGAATACATCATGCTTAAAATGGGCACCGTCAATGTCACATGGGTCGACAGTTGTCATACCTAGTTTCTCTTCGTCTATTCCGTAATACATTTTCAACATTCCTCTGCTCTTACGGCGTACATCAGCATCCCCCTCATCTGTCAATAAAATATACACATATTTTTAAAACAGTTTTAATTCCATTTATATCTATGTTAAAAGAGAATGTTTGCTATGGTGTATCATTTATTCTTCTATTCGTTTCAGTCATTGGGTTGCAGTCACATTGGGCAACACACCAAAGGGTTTAGTTGCTTAGACCAGGGGTTTTCAAACTTTTTGACTTGCGGACCCTTTTATATTTCAGGCTTTACCTTAGGGACCCCCTTATAAACGCTTATGAAATTTATATATAAATATTTGCTTAAAATAACATTTTTACATTTCTTTATTTAACAGTATTTAATAAATAGGTTTATTGTCAATTAAAAGATTTTGATTAAAAAACATATATAAAATCAAATTTCCCATAAAAAGTATTTGCTGTCCACGGACCCCCTGTGGTCTGCGGACCACAGTTTGAAAACCCCTGGCTTAGACAGACAAAATGTTACTAAGTATCTGTCTGGTGAGGTAATGGCTCTGCAGCTCAATGACTTTCATGTTCCGTTAAAAAGTAACTATTCACCTCTACCCCACCATTCCTATGATATTAACATAAGTTTATTCTATTACAATAGTTCTGTTAAAATAAATTACATTTAAGAACTCCTAGTTATTCTTAAATAACTGTTTTCCAGTTTGAGCCACCTGTGTAACAGTACAGTCAGTCTGAGTAGACTTCCTGTTAACTGATTAATTCTTTTGCATATTGCAAATTATTATCTTCTCAGTACATGTTGCCTAGAATTTAGATACCCTTTGGAATAATGATGGGTTTTTAATGTTGCAGGGCACAAGGCAATCTCACTAGTGTTGGTGCTATGATAAAAGGCACACAGCACATTTTATTATAATGGTTAGCAAACAAGCAGAGTCAAGTGAAAATACCCTTTTGTCTATTTAAGAAGATGGTGACCTCTCGTGTTAGTGCCACACTAAAATACACTCAGTACACTCTGTAAAGTGGCTGGTGCTCAGAAGGCATCCAGATGTTGAAAGCGTGTCAGAACTGGAACACAAGAATGAGAAACAGTCCTCCAACCCATCTAGACAGGCACTAATTCCAAAGAAAAATTAATTTGGATTGAGATAGCCTGTCCAACCCACACCAGCAAGGAAAGTGGGCATAAAATGATGATGACGATACTGGACTTTCACACAGTTCTGTCTACCAAATTGCATTCATAATGTATTGGTCAATATGAAATTATGGTAGAAGACACTTGCCCAAGGTGCACTAGAATTTAGAATCATGTAATCACAAAATAAACTTTCTAACTATACAGCCATACTTGTTTCAACAATTCTCATAAAATATCTGAACTTCAAATATCTATATTGAAAAGGATGTAAACATTAATTATCCCACACTAATCCCACTGATCTACTACCAAATCGTGCAAAGAAAAGAATTCATGGGATAATATGGGCCTAAGTGGACTCTGCTGAGGAAGATGGGATGGTCCTGGCTGGAACTTCTTTAATCATACATTTAAGTGATCGAGGTAGAGTTGTGGCTAAACAACTTTAATGTTAAAACAAAAAACTAGGCAATTCGATTACTAGGACATAAACAGCTTGATTCGATCCCCAAACTAAAATGTTTAAATTCCACAAGAAAATAATTTTTTCTAATTTTGGCACAAGGTTAGCATTTTAAGGGGAGAGGGAAAACCGATTATATCGATCCCCAGTACTTGACTGATATTTCATTTTATCGTCCCCGAAAGGAGGAAAGGCCAAGTTGATCTCAGCAGTATTTGAACTCAGAACAGTAAAGAAGCTGAAGAAATGCTGCTAAGCATTTTGTCCAACGCATTATAATCTGTTTTAGGTGAAATCTAGAATCCGAGGTCGTTGGGTGTCTGCATCGGCAACAATAATAATCTGAACCACGGGAGAAAACAAATTAATTAGTTTCAAAGGTGTGAAACGCCGAATATTTCCGGTTGAAAAGAACGCCTTTTGTCACAGAGAAATGAACATGAAAATCTCCATGCTATGCCAAACTTACAAATAAAATTACAAATTATATAAATAAATTAAATCATTAGAGTTGATAATATTCTTTGATTACATATGAACAATATTCTTTTAATATATAAATGATACGAACAAATTTTCTTAATATAACTGATATGGTACTAAAACTTGTTTCAGGTGACTAATAAATATATTTTTGTTAAATCTTAAACTTAAAACAATATTTTGTAAATGAAATTTGGGTTGTTGCATGAAATAGTTTTTACCTGTTCGTTTTTTTTTTTAATTGAAATTCTATAACAGATATATAAGGTTGTTTGCTATGGCCGGTCAGAGAGTGACCACTGGTTTTGTACCTATAAAACGCTTAGCTGGATAAGCGGCTCTCCAGACTCAAATGTATGTTTCGACATATATATATATACACACACACACTCCGACTCAATGACAACTAGAATTTGATAGTCAATTGAAATTTTGGTTAGTTTAGATTCTAGAATAAGCTCGGTATATTTTTTTAAACACCCGCATAAATTACGATGTTTTAATTATAATTCAAGAGTTTAACTTGACAAATCCCCAAAGCCTAAAACACAGCAGACGACGTAGAAACAATATTTATATTTACCATACACTCGAAGTTGTAAATTCTATAACAGTTATAACTGTTAAAACTAAAATATTTTCTTTATTATAAGATATTTTACATTTATGACAAAGAGCAAACTGAGAAATGCATCAAAGATATTGTTTTAATATTGTTGACAAATCTTACCTCCTGGTGTCGACGCCATCTTTTTAATCGTAAGGCTCCTTACGATATAAAATTTACAAACAAAAATTAATAAAAATATTTAACAACTACTAATGTACATTTTAAAATATTTATTAATTGTTGTAACAACGAAATTAAAATAGTATCATTAATTAATGAAATTAATCAATATCAATAAACTTTACAATAACATAAGCTTTCTAAGCGGTTCATATCATTCGCCATTTGTGACATCAGTGAAAAAGGTAAGTTCTGTCATCGGTAAGCCTTCTTCTTTAATTTAGATTTGCTATGCTTTTCATTCTTTTCCTTTTGTAATATATTTACATATCCAAAGATATCAAGTCTATTTTTTAAAAAACTGATACCTATTTGCATATAAATAGCTATAGAATGACTATTTTCAGACGGTGAGTTTATAAATAAATAAGGTTGACGCAACAGATTCCGTTAATCTATTGCAGGCTTTAGTTAATTACGGTCAGCACATACGCCCGATTTATATACATGCATATTTACTGAAACCACATTTTTTCCGCTATTCATCATGTCTACTCCCCGAAAAGCACCCAATGAATCTTCTGATGCTGCTCCTTCACCGTTTCCCGTACATAAAACCCCTCGACGAAGAAGCGGTTCCTTTATAGCGAGGCGATGTGTTTCTTTATCTGCCCTACCCACGAATAAACGACCCCTGTCTGCTACATTTCGATCCCCAATTTTTCAAGAAAAAGTAGGATCGCACAATTTCGGAGGTGAGCTGAATTTCCTGAACCGTTGATCCGTCGTTATTATTATTATTATTATTATTCAACTTTCATCTCCATCCTTGCAGCAGATATGACTCAGGATAATTGTAACGATTTAATTTTATACGTTTTAACCACATTCATATTCAAGATACATTATAAGAATATAAATTAATCCCGATAATTGACAGGTTATTTATTCTATCGACAGCAGAGTTGGCCCCTGCTTGAATTGAACTCGGAATGTAGAAGGCCGAAGCAAAATACTACTCCTGGAATTTATAAAAATCTCGACACATCCTCCCCTAATTTTTGCTTTGATTTCTCATTTCGACTAACTTCTCACTAAAATTTAGTCGAATTTGCATTTATAGGCTTTTAGAATATGACTAATTAAACGCATTTAATTAACCCCCTTCCTCCCTATTTTGATGCTATGCATTCTAAAAATTTGACATTCTTTTTATTGCTTCATCTCAACATATGCGTTTACTATGTCACCCCGTTATTATTTTTAATTTTTCCTGTTTCTTATCTTAAACGCAGAGTCTATTAGTTGTTGTTGCAAGTCTATTTAAAATCACCGAGTACTATCAAATTTGATTGATATTTCGGCAACGCAGAATCGCTACCAACTTTCATTCATTAACACTCGATGAGCGACCTTTACATGGTCACTCAACAAACAAGAAATATTAGTCAGACCGTCAAATATACCACGAAATCGCAGCCTATTGTTTTGAAAAGAGAACCCACTTTAGATAATGTACTCCGATATACTGTTGGGGTGGGGTGTGTGTGTGAAAAAAAAAAAGACAGGCTGGTCATAAATGGAACGACAAGGTTGATTTGGTGGGTAAACAACATACTACTCGGGGCATGAGTATTCTCAAGGCGAAAACGCGTGAACATGATCTGCTAGAAATAGCAGCCAAGTCTCCTTTATATCTTAAAATAAGGACGCATTAGAAAATTTAGGCTGAGATATACCGCTTGAAAAAGCCCAGTCATATAAAATACCGCGATTAGTTCCGACCTGAGGACAAAAACAACGCGTAAATTTTGTAACTACTTATTTTCATAGCTATTTATAGATTTGAACAGTATTTTATGGTTTAAAA
Source organism: Octopus bimaculoides (assembly GCF_046866305.1). Classification (NCBI taxonomy): domain Eukaryota; kingdom Metazoa; phylum Mollusca; class Cephalopoda; order Octopoda; family Octopodidae; genus Octopus; species Octopus bimaculoides. The sequence goes on along the minus strand of NC_142941.1, from coordinate 15,081,808 downwards.
AAATCATTATTTAAAATATCGATTTTTTTTTTTCCGATTAGGGACGAGGTCAACTTTGTAGAGGACGAAGTGTGATACATTGAATTAAAGCAATATTAATCTGGTTGCTTAATAACCCTATTGAGAGTTGAACCCACGCTGCAATCGTTAATGATTAAATAATTTATTGTAAAACGTCCAGTCTGAACCCTCTCCCCTCACTCTCCACCTAAAAAAAAACACAAAAAGCTTGAGGCAATATCACTGTCCTACTAAGATTGATGCGTTACAAATTTATTATAGATTTCTTACTTGACACATAAGTCACCAATATTTATTTCTAGGTGCATAGAAGGAAATTGTATCAAGTTTATACTTATTTATCCGTATTAAATGACCACAATCCAAAACTGATTATCAAAGTGATAAAATTAATTTACTTGAAAGTTAATTCCATGTTTTTAGTGTCAAGGGAGAGAGGAGGGTGGTTATATTTAATTTCATTCATTAATATGTCTTTGTCACCTATATGAGACAGTCAGTGGCCTTTTCAAGGGAGTGGGAATGTAAGGGGTTGTCCTCAACTGGAGATCAGGTCCGAATGCTTGTGGCATAATGAACTAAGAAAAAGCTGAATAATCTTGAATAGAATAAGCATGTAACTGGAACAGGTTTTTGTTTTTTTTAATGAAATATATATTTAAGGTAAGTAATTTGTAATGCATTATGTAGATTAGCAGAATCAATGGCAGCAGACAAAATGCCTAATGGTGATTAGTTGTATACCTTTGCTTTGTCACAGTAAACAAAACAAGTAACACTCGAACATGGATTTCAAATTTTGGCACAAGGTCAGCAATTTCCAGAGAGAGAGAGAGATGTCGATTAAATCCATCCCAGTACTCAACTGGTACTTATTTTATCGATCCCAAAAGGATGAAAAGCAAAGTCAATATTAAGGTCCATACAACTATATCTTTCAGAATTGGAGGCCTTGTGACTGAATTAAACATCAGTTGTAGCACCTGTCAGCCTTTGTGTCTGTCTGTATGTATTCGGTTGTTCCGAAAATAATGGCTGCTCTAAGTGTTGTGTTTTGAAACACAATTTTATCCTGGTATTTTAATTATATTTTAGGGGAATTTCGACATACTTAGTAATTGATGTATGCTCTTAAATAATTTTCTACTTATTTCAGACAGAAAACATTCTTGAATCATAGGCGCCCTTAATTATTAACATGACAAAAAAAGGAACTTTGCTTACTTTTCTTGTAGGAGTTCAAGCTTGGGTACAATGCCTTCCAAATCACTGCCAATATCAACAGAGCATGGGTAGAGGGGTCCAAAGTATGAAGGTGGTTTCAGAAATTCCATAGTGGTGATGAGAGCATGGTAACGAAGAAGGTACAGGCTGGTTGTGCAGTCTTGACAATAAACAACTAAAAGCAATTGTTGAACAAAACCCATGTCAAAGTGTCAGAGAAATGTCTCAGGCACTTGCTGTCGGTATTGCAATGGTCTCGCGTGATCTGCAGAAGATTGGTATGGTGAAAAAGCTCAATAAACAGGTACCGCATGAGCTCGACGAAAATCAAAAAGTAATAAAGGCAGAATAGACAAATTCTTAAGATCGTTAATATGAACAGGATTTCAGAATATTTTCAAAATCCTTGTTTTTGATTGGAGAAATTAGTACTTAATAAATCAATTTTTAGTGCTTAACTATATAGTTATAAGTGAATGGCAATATTAATAAAATAACTTGTTTGACATATTTGTTGTACGTTGGGTAAACCTGCTACAAAATATTGTTTTCTTCAGTGTGAAAATGTATGCATGCTGTATGTCTGTTTAGTGTTGACTGTCAGAAAAAAAGAGTGCTCAATACCATAGTGGAGATTAATGTTTTATTTTGGTTAAGGCAGTGATTTGCAGAATCATTAGCATGGCGGGCAAAATGCTTAGTGGCATTTTGTCCGTCTTCAAGTTCTGAGTTCAAATTCTACTGAGGTCGACTTTGCCTTTCATCCTTTCAGGGTCAATAAAATAAGTACCAGTTGAGTACTGGGGTTGATGTAATCAACTTACTCCCTTCCCCAAAATTGCTGACTTATCAACATTTGAAATTATCTGTAGTTGCTAATGGATACTTGCTACTGATGAAACCCAAATAGGTAGAAATATATATTGCAACAGATTGACTCCACCAAAATGGAATGTGTGTGTGTGTGTGTAATTATTGGACTTTGAAGACTTTACTGGACCATGAGGAAGGTACAAATACCATTTTGGATGTAACTACATTGTAAGTAATGATAGTAAAGTTAAGAAAAAAGGGCCAACAATGAGGATACTTAGTCCCAACTGCACTCCAATTCATGGCCCCCTTGTCAAAGTTCTTTCTGGCCAAACATTATCCTATGCAGCCATCTTAGAACATGTAAAATGAATTCATTGGAATCAAATTCTTAACAGTGAGTGAGCATAATGATGATGTACATATATGTTAGTTTACTGAAAGATGAAGTTTGAATTGGTTATTTACTCCAAATTTTTGGTCATCACAAGAAACTTACTCATGCAATCAGTGGAATGAAGTCTCAGCTTGGAATATATGAATAAACTCTGCTACATGTATTGTGCAAATTCTGTTTCCTCTCCATGCAGAGAAGTAGCGAATTAACCTGTAGAGACTCCCTCGTCTCCAAGTTATGCACCCTGTTGAGCAAAGTTACTCTAGAGACCCTTCAGGGGAACCCCGTTTTGGCCACTTGTACGAGGTGGTATCAAAAAGTTCCCAGACTAATTCTGTAGTGCACCAACAGATGGCAGCACACAGTTGCATGCATAGTGAGAGTTGGCAGTGACCTTCCTGAGGCAATGTTCTGAGTGACATCACTGTGTTTAATTCACAAGTTGTGAAATTTGTGTTTTTGTGATCACCTGTATGCTGTAGTTTGCGATTTTGTCATGGACAGGAACAAAAAGAAAAAAAAAACCAATGTGAAATTTTGTGTCAAACTTGAGAATGTCTCTTCTACAGAGACATTGAGCATGCTTTGGCAAGCTTATGATAATGAGGCAATGTTTTGAGTGGTATGGGCGCTTCAAGAGTGGAAGAGCATCCTTGGAAGACAATGAGTGATCTAGAACAGAGGTTTTCAAACTTTTTGACTTGCGGACCCCTTTATATTTCAGGCTTTACCTTATAAACGCTTATGAAATTTATACATAAATATTTGCTTAAAATAACATATATTTTTTACATTTATTTATTTAACAGCATTTAACAAATAGGTTTATTGTCAATTAAAAGATTTTGATTAAAAAACATATATAGAATCAAATTGTCCATAAAAAGTATTTGCTGTCCACGAACTCCCTGTCATGTCCTTGCGGACCCCCTGTCTTGTCCTTGCGGACCCTCTGTGGTCCGCGGACCACAGTTTGAAAACCCCTGATCTAGAAGACCTTCCACAAATGTCACCCTCGGAAATGTGGTATTGGGCATTGAGAATTTGTCCCCCAGGGCCAGACTGTCAAGCGAGAGTTCTACTATGATGTCTTGAAGTATTTGAGAGAGGACATTCAGCAAAAGCAACCGAATCTGTGGAGAATTGGATTCTTCACGACAATAATTCCCCCTGTCACTGAGCTCTCCTCACTCGTGAGTTTCTTGCCAAAAATAACATGGTATTGCTTCCGCACCCATCCTAAATACCAAATTTAGCACCTGCAGACTTCCATCTCTTCTCCAAGATGAAAATGCAGCTCAACTGTTCTGTTTTAACACTGTTGTCAAGATCTAAAGTGAATTGAAGAAGGTCCTTCACTTGCTTACCGAAAATGACCCCCAGGCTGTATTCCAAAATTATCAGGAATGCTGGGACTGGTGTATTGCTGTGCAAGGTGACTATTTCGAGGGAGATGACGTTAAAACTTAATTTATTTTTTATTAACCCTTTCGTTACCGTATTTATTTTGAGATGCTCTGTGCTTCTTTCAATTAACTTTAAATATAACAAAGAATTTAGTGAAATAACTTAGTTGTCATTAAGCCAGTGTTAGGAACATAAATTGTGACTAAGGTTTGGTGGAAAATTTTAATTCAAAACTTATGAAAACAAGGCATTTGTACTACAGAGACAGGCGGTTTCAGCTGGGTTGGTATTGAAAGGGTTAGACATAACTAGTCTGGATACGTTTTGATAGCACCTTGTGTTCATGATCACATTCTTTCATTCATTATCCAACATTCAATAGATATATATATACGCAACCACATGCATACACACACACACACACACACACATATACACTCTTTTACTTGTTTCAGTCATTTGACTGCGGCCATGCTGGAGCACCGCCTTTTTAGTCGAGCTAATCGATCCCAGGACTTATTCTTTGTAAGCCTAGTACTTATTCTATCAGTCTCTTTTTGCCTAACTGCTAAGTTACGGGGACGTAAACACACCACCATCGGTTGTCAAGCGATGGTGGGGGACAAACACAGACACAAACACACACACATACATATATATATATATATATATATATATACATATATACACGACGGGCTTCTTTCAGTTTCCATCTACCAAATCCACTCACAAGGCTTTGGTCAGCCCGAGGCTATAGTAGAAGACACTTGCCCAAGGTGCCACGCAGTGGGACTGAACCCGGAACCATGTGGTTGGTAAGCAAGCTACTTATCACACAGCCATTCCTATGCCTATACACAGATATATATTTGTGAGAGAGAGATTTTCTATTTACTTTCAGTCTGTCTTTGATTCCACTACACTACTTGTGTACTCATAGATCATGAATACTACATTATATGGGGTTTCTGCCTTCTTTTCTGCATATTTGACATGGCCATTTCCCCCGATGTTATCGCTTCCTTGTCATCATTCCTACATTATAAAATAGTACAGTTTTATAATTAAGAGAAGAGTCCACTCTCATGACCTTCTCAGTAATAGTGGGTTGAGAAAAGGGATGGATGAATTTGAGATAAGGTGGCAGTTAGCATGACATTACAAAAAATTTTCTCACTTGAGATGTAGGGCTTGAAGTATGTAGTTCAGTTTTAAAGACATTCAGGAATTTATTATGGGGAGATGTTGAACCCCTGACTAAGTCAAAAGATTACACAGAAGCTCCTGGGAAACCAACCATATGCTCTTTATGGAGTAATGTGGACTAACCAAATATTAGTGCATTTTGAGGATTCTGATTTGGTATCATACATTTTTGTTCAATATCTACACAGGCTGACTTTGTACTTCTGTTCCCTCGAGAAAGGCTAAATAAAAACTGCTTGTATTATGTAACTTAGTTAGTAAATTATTGCATTCATGACTACATTTGAGATTTTGTCTTTGTTTATATTGCAGCCATTCAAATTCCGAAGATGGGTGATCGGATAAAGGTTGGTACTCGAGTGGAAGTGATTGGTAAAGGAGTTTTTGGTCAAGTGGCGTACATCGGCACTACACTTTTTTCAACTGGTGAGTTATTCTGTTCTTTGTCAAATTTATTTTTAATCTTTTATGAACGGAGACTAAAGTATATACTTTTTTAAATTCTAACTATAAAAACTTGTTGCCTAAATTATATAATTTACACTTCCACCAAAAGCTACTAGTATTTTAACTATTTAGCTTTCAGATTAATCTGTCAAATGTAATAATTATTTATTCAGAATATCTTTAATTAATCATGCATTATGTTGTAGCTTGCAGATTTCAGTGACGTGATTGCTTATTTTTAGAATGACATTGTTGGGTAGTGTGAAAGGCCAGATCTAGCCAGTGTGAACATAAAACAAGTAGAATATATGGGCCAGATAAAGCTGGTTTAAATGCTCAAGCGCTAGAGGCTAAAGCATTTAACCAGCAACCACTGGCCTGCAGCCATGATGTTTCATATGAGGTATTTTGTACCACTTTCAAATAAATAAATATATAACAACAAGTAATGGCTTTCCTCAAAGTTTTGGCAGCCTGGCTCAAGCTTTCGGAATTACGGAGATGTACTTGCATAGCAAGTGACCTGATCTGAGATCGTGTGCTGGAACGAAAACAATTGCAGCGTGGAAGGTGCTTATAAGCCATTTAAGAAACACACAAAAACCGTTAGATTCACTTCAACATTTAAATTTAATTTGTCAAAATATTTTCGTCACTTTGAGACTGTGACCTGTTCACTGACAAAATTCTGTGTTGAAATTTATAGAGAGACAAAAGACGAAGACAGGTGTAGGAACAACAAACAAGTGTATTAGTTTGACGTCCGGGAAAAATGGAAATCTTTTGTGTTTTGAGCCTATACTTTTTGACAGAAAAGAATAAAAGGAAATAAATAGAGAGAGAATGAAAAAAACCTGTAGAGTTCAGTGGTCCAGCATGGCGAATATATATTTAAATTCTCAAATGCAGGATAATGCTAATAATATAGCCTGAACAGGATAAACTACCCCTATTTTGCAGAAAAAAGTGTAGGTGGTTAGCTGTGGACTCAAACTCATATCTCTGTGATTACATGTCACGATGCTCTGGGAAGTGAAGGTGCAGTAGTTAGAACGTTGGGCTCACAGTCTTGATGTAGTGAGTTCGATTCCCGGACTGGGCTGTGTGTTGTGTTATTGAGCAAGACACTTTATCTCATGCTGCTGCAGCTCACTCAGCTGTAGTAATTAGTTGCAATGTCACTGGTGCCAAGCTGTACTGGTTTTTGCCTTTCCCTTGGATAACATTGGTGGTGTGTAGAGGGGAGACTGGTATGCATGGGCGACTGCTGGTCTTTCATAAACAACCTTGCCTAGAATTGTGCCTTAGAGAGGAACTTTCTAGCTGCAATCCTATGGGCATTTATGACCAAAGGTGGTCTTTTTATACACACACTCACACACAGTTATTCAGTATCTGTAAGAATATTAAGATAGATAAGAGGTTTCACTTAATGATCTCAGTTCCAACTTTATAAGTATTGTGTTCTGATTATTACTTTATGGATTTCAGTCTGTCTGAGATATGAATGGTTCATGAAAAGAAAGGCATCCAGGTATTAAAAAAAAGAAACAAATTTAAGGTGCAAGTATGGCTGTATGACTGAGAAGTTCACTTCACATTCATCTGGTTTTAAATTCAATCCTACTTTGCTGTACCTTCAGCATTTGTCTTCTATTATAACCTTGGACTGGCTGATATCTTGTGAATTTGGTAGATGGAAACTGTATGGAATGTGTTTGTGTGTGTGTGTGTGTGTGTGTAAGCATGTGGTGTTGTTTTGTTTACATCTCTGTAACTTAGCATTCAAGCAATTAGAGACTGTCAGATTAAGTACCAGACTTGAAAGTATTGTAGTTGATTTAAATCTTTTAAGGAAGTGCTCCAGCATGGCTGTGGTTTAATTAGTGTAACAAGTAACAGAATAAGTGTACACACCTATTTTCAAATCACCCCCCCCCCCCACTCCCATGCATTACATTGATATATACTTTATATACAGTATCGCCTGACTGGCCTTCGTGCAGGTGACACGTAAAAGCACCTACTACACTCTTGGAGTGGTTGGCATTAGGAAGGGCATCCAGCTGTAGAAACTCTGCCAAATCAGATTGGAGCCTGGTGTAGCCTTTGGGCTCCACCAGTCCTCAGTCAAATCGTCCAACCCATGCTAGCATGGAAAGCGGACATTAAATGATGATGATGATATACTTTATCATGGCACCTATTTACAAATAACAAAGCTTGTCTGTTAAAGAATTATCTTTGAGACACGAAGCAGTAGATAGTTAACCAAGTGCTTGGTGTTGAAGTCATGAAACTAACAAACTAGTCTAATATATTTACTATAATGATTGATTATGCCATTAAGCTAATCCTGTTTGTTACACTTTGACTAGTATATACTTTGGTCATTGATAAAAGGTTATTATAGTATAGATATCGTGTCATATTTACATACGTACTTTACTTTGAAATTAGGATTTTCACTAGCATTCAACTGCACCTTTAGGTACTGGTAATTGTATATGTGATTATCATATCAGAAAATAATCTGAGAGAACACCAAAAGACACAGTGTAAATATCAGTTCATAAAATGAAGATGATAATCTGATTACTCTTTAATGCTTCTGCGATTAATGCCTTACCACAGAAGTACATTTCTTAAATTAGCCCATGGCTATTTATACAGTTATAGTAATGGGATATTGATGATTGTGTGGCTGTGTGGTAAGTGGCTTGCTTACCAACCACATGGTTCCGGGTTCAGTTTCACTGCGTGGCACCTTGGGCAAGTGTCTTCTACTATAGCCTCGGGCCGACCAAAGCCTTGTGAGTGGATTTGGTAGACGGAAACTGAACGAAGCCCATCATATATATATATATATATATATGTATCTGTGTTTGTGTGTCTGTGTTTGTCCCCACACCTTTGCTTGACAACCGATGCTGGTGTGTTTACCTCCCCGTAACTTAGCGGTTCGGCAAAAAGAGACCGATAGAATAATTACTAGGCTTACAAAGAATAAGTCCCTGGGTCGATTTTCTCGACTAAAGGTGGTGCTCCAGCATGGCCGCAGTCAAATGACTGAAACAAGTAAAGGAGTATTGAATTTTATAGAGTTTATTTCTGGTACTTTGCTTCTTGAGTGATTGATCCAATAGAATTTGAACCCAGAATGTGTAGGGCACATGTATAACTATGCAATTAAAGTTTGCTTTGAAATTGCATGATGCTTGAGTGGACTCTTCTGTGTGGCACTTAAAGCAAGAGTCTTTAATCTCAGAGTCCAACCCAAATCTTAAGTGAAATCAAACTGGAGGGAGACTGTGCCAGAGTCCTTCAGATGGATGGTACCAGTTCTTGGGTTGTTAATTTATACTTCATCTGGTTTAACTCCATCACCTGATCCTTAGGTACCTTTAGCAGAGTCCAGTTTTTTGTAATTATTCAGATTAGGTCTTTGGTCTAAGGATGTCCCATGAATTGTGGTCTCTTCTACCATTACCCTCTTACCAGTCTTGGAAACCCTGCAGAAAAGTCATAAAAAAAGAGCTTTACTTTTTAGTTCCACATCTTATAGATACTCTGGGATGCATCATCAGCTATGTTTCTGAGCTCTCAAGTGGTTTCAGATCATTCAACAACAGACCCCCTTACCTGGTTGACTCATTTGGGGTTGATCAGATCCCAGCTTGCATCCTAGTTACAGTAATCCACTTGTCTGCCCTGTTTACCCAAAGCCACCTCGTAGCCTTCTCTGCTTCTTTAGTGATGACATTTATAGCCTTCCTCTTTGCTACACCATTAACTGCAAGCCCAATCAGAGCTTCAGGCATTTAGTCTACTGTCCACTGTCCTTTTATCTTGGAAATATGTGGATTTGGTAGACAGAAACTGAAAGAAGCCCGTCGTATATGTGTATATATGTGTGTGTATTTGTGTGTCTGTGTCCCCTCAACATCGCTTGACAACCGATGGTGGTGTGTTTAGGTCCCCCGTAACTTAGCGGTTCGGCAAAAGAGACCGATAGAATAAGTACTAGGCATCCAAAGAATAAGTCCTAGGGTCGATTTGCTCGACTGGAGGCGGTGCTCCAGCATGGCCGCAGTCAAATGACTGAAACAAGTAAAAGAGTAAATGTGATTCATAATTATTCTCTATTTGTTAGCCGTGCCTCCACCCTTGACTTTTTTTTTTTTTAATCAGCCAGCTAGTAAGTTGGGTTTTGAATTTAACTCAAGACCATTGACTGCAGTTTTGTTGTTATTGATATTGCTGTTGAGTGTCAGGCAGCTTTCAATCACTCCCTTTTTTCTGAGTTCAAATCCTGCTGAGACCACCTGTAACTTCCATTCTCCCAGAGTTCATGAAATAAAGAGATCGATAGTCTGAGTACCAGACTTTAAAATGAGTACTGAAGTCAATTTGTTTCAGTAAAATCTTTCAAGATGGTGCTCCAACATGGTCACAGTTCAACGACTGAAACCAGTTTAAATTGTATGTTATTTTGAGTAAACACCAGTGATACAAGTATAGTTTGAACCCTGGCATATTACTGGTATGTAGAGGCATATGGCTTAGTGATTGTAAGATCGTGGTTTCACTTCATGGACTGAGGTGATGCATCGTGTCCTTTAGCAAAACACTTCATTTCACATAGCTCTAGTCCATTCAGCCGGCAAAAAATGAATAATTCTGTGACAAACCATTGTCCTGTCCAGTGGGGTGGGGGGATATATAAATATACACCACAGAATCTGAGAAGAACCTTTGATATTTTAATACCACTGGTACATAATTTATTAATTACGAAAGGCAAAATGCAAAAATTGTGGCCATTCAGATTTGACCTCAGCTTAGTGACCTAATAAAGTCGCTACTCTAAAATACATACGTTGATTACCATTTGTACCAAATCCACCACTGCAGTTGTTTTTCAATTAAGTACAATGCTTCAGGCTAAATAGATGACCAAGTTTTTCTATCTTTGTGTCAAACATGAAAGTTGAACTTGCTCAGTTGCCCTCAATGTCAGTAAAGCAATTATCCATAAATCCCATATTTCATTGTTTAGCTGTTCTCAAGAGTATTGAAGTTTAAACCTCATTAATCCACACTGAGAAAGCAATATTGATTAACGTGTTTATTTGACATATCAAAGCTTTGATCAATCACTAGTAAACAAGTAGCATCTCCCAGTTGTTTTATATGTTTGTGTGTCTGTTTTAACTGCTGGTAAATGGACATTACAAGTCATCTATATGGCTGCTCTTCTTCGGTGGATGAAAGGTTATTTATTTTTAAAGAATTATTTTATCAAATCTGCAATGATAGAATATGTTGCATATCGTAGTAAAACAATTTCGGTCATATTTGTGTAAATAATTTTTTCAAACAAATTTTGTTGACATCATTACAAAATTAGCATGTTAAGTCATTAAGTGATGCTCATTAACTTTATTTTTAATTCATTTAAAAATCTATTTGAAGATTTTTCTTTTTCATTATTTCACTTCACAAGATGTTTTTTATTAGAATATTATATACTTTTAAAAATGCTAAACTTTAGAAATACTAGACATTTTTTTCTAAAATACCAGATTCCCTGTTTTAATTACCAAACTTTTTTAAATGTCTTAACTTTTTACTGTAAAGTTATATATTTTCTAAAATAATACATGATATAAAATTTTTTTAGCTGGAATGTGTTGCAATTTTTCCTAAATATTTCAACTTCATACAAAAGATCAGGATCTATATAGACACACATTTCTTTGACTGTACTCTTCTGAAGATGGGCTTTCTGTCTGAAATATATATAAAGTTTTTTCAACTTTCATCTTTTCATTGTTAGAAGCTTTTCTCATTTACCTTTTCAGTTATTATTCTACCTCTGTGCCACAATGTATCAAGCGAACTACAATGCTCTTCAATTGTAAATTGATTCAACATAATCAGCACCCAAATTTTTTAACATTACTTCAGGAAATACTTTATACACACATACACACACACACCCATAGTTGGCAAGAAGATGCTAATGCAAACTTAGAATTAATAGAAAAGCATTGAATTAGTGCTTGGACTGATGGAATTCTTAAATTCTAACTTCTTAATTAAGGTAAAATAGCCCAGGTCAATAGTCCTATAAGAAATACAAAAAAATGTTCTGTAATTTCCCCTTGCTTCAAGCAAGTTGATAACATTTTTGCTTATTTGCAGTGAGTAGTATTGTCTCATTATGTTCACCTGTTTGCACCTGTTGATATGCATAATAATATCAACCATTCACCATAACTTTGAAACAGCTGTAAAGAATTATTTTAATTTTGTTATATGTAACATCTCCTTCAAATGAATTCATGTCATCTATAATTGTTTGTTCATCTTCTCTCTCTCTGTATATATATATGTGTGTGTGTGTGCATGCATGCAACATGAAGTTGAGATTGTATAATATTTTACAATGTGTTTGTTATTTAATGGTTTAATAAAAGTAGTGGATTCTCTTCAGTTTTGAGCTACATTCCTCTGCATTATGAGTTGAGATCTTCCCAAGGTTGACTCTACATTTCATTGTCAAAAGCTGATAAAATGAGTGCCGGTAATGTACTGGCAGGGACTTCTGTTGACTGTTACCACTACAACCATCCTTATATCTAATTAAAAGATTAATGATTTATATAACAATTAATGATGACAGAAAAGGAGGGTTGGACTATTAACTCATTTCTTGAAAATGAAATTTAAAAAAAAACAAACTAAATAACTGATTAGTAATGGTGATGGTAGTGTGGTTTAAAGGTACTGGATCAGTATGATGGCCAATAGCAAAAATTCTACCAGAAATTAAGAACTTAGTATTGAATTACTCTTGTATAAAGATGCCATGTTCAGTGCATTCTGTAAGAATTACTTTTACCCCTTAGCATTTAAACCAGCCATAGCAGACCCAAATATTCTACCTGTTTTATATTCAAACTGGCGAGATCCAGCCTTTCACACCTACCCTACAATGTTATACCACTGAAATTTCAAGGCTCCAAGATGATGCATGATTAATTCAAAATGATGTGAATAGATAAGCGTTGCATTTGGCAGAGTAATCTGAATGTTAAAGGGTTTAGGATGAGAACTGTGGTTTTATAACTTAATCGCATAAGGGACTGGAAGATTTGGCAATTTGCTGTACTTGATAAGATGCATCAGGCTAAGTAAAATTGCAGTCTTCCACTCATATAGGCTTGTCGTTTCAGGTGCTGGCACTGCGTAAATGCACCCGTGCTGGTGCTACATAGACACACCCATACTGGTGCTGCAGAAACATACATGTGCCGGTGGCATGTAAAATGCACCCCACACACTCTGTTAAGTGGTTGGCATTAGGAAGGGCATCTAGCTGTAGAAACCATGTTACAACAGACAATTGGAGTCTGGACAGCTCCCCAGCTGATCAGCTCCATGTCAAACCGTCCAACCCATGCCAGCATGGAGAGCAGATGTTAAACAATAATAATGATGATAGCTTTATCACTGTATTAACTGATATTACAAATATCACATTCCCCAAAAGTAACACTGGGGTTACACATTTAACAGTGAAAATAGTCATCATCATCATCATCATCATTATTGTTTTAATGTCTACTTCCCCATGCTCGCATGGGTTCAACAGAGTGGTTTGATGTAGATTTTCTACACCTGGATGCCTTCTTGTCATCAGCTCTCAACTATTTCCAAGTGTGTGTATGTATGTATATGCAGTCGTGTGTGTGTGTGTGTGTACGTATATGCGATGTGGGTGTGTGTATATCTATATGAGGGTGGCTGGTGGGGGTGGGGGGGGTCACAAAGAGGTGGAAATATTTAATAACATTAAAAAAAAAATGGACAAAAAAAGAAAACCAACAGAGATTGCCTTTAGTTTTATATAATTGTGTGACCCTGTTGTATTATTTTTTAAAAATTTTACTTTATTCTTTCAGGGAAATGGGTTGGAGTTGTATTAGATGAACCGAGAGGTAAGAACAATGGAACTGTACAAGGCAAGACTTACTTCCAAAGTCCCGAAAACCATGGAATCTTTGTGCGTCAGTCACAGGTACAGCAATGTCAATAATAATTCATCTTTTTGCATCCAAGTCATTGTTCTATTGCATACTGTGTTCATAACATTTATCCAGATTTTTGCTATTTATTGTAGAAGTCATGTTTGGTGTGGCTGTGACAATGTTTGACTCAGTGAATTAGAATTAGCTTTATTTTTCTGGGTTGTTGGTATAAGAGCTTAAAAAATCTAACAAAGCCACTAGTAGGAATTGACTCATATTTACTTTTGGATTGGCACTTGTAAATGTTTACCAATTAATATATATGTGGTCTGATCAATAAGTATCCGGACTGTTGCCATAGTAACGAAGCTAAAGCATGCAGAGTGAAACCACTTGGTACAGATTGACCTTGAACTCTGCTGTGCATGTGCACTAAGTTTTAACTTTCTAGCTCACTGCTGCTATTTACAGCAGTGCTTGGAAGGAAGGTGTGTGTAGCATGTGATTGTCGCATTAACCATAACAGAGTTGAGCAGAGAATCTGCACTCCTCTATACTTGCACTAAGAATAAGGACAAGGTAAAATTGCTACCTGCTTTTAAAGCAAGTTGATGCAGGTAGTTTATCCTGTCTCCCTCCGACTTTTAGTTCATGCAATTAAAAAGAACCGCATTATTTATGTAATGACCCAATGTATGTGTGTGTGTGTATATGCTGTATAATGTAGCATATAACTTTTTAACCTTAACAAATCTTCCTTCAATTAGGGGTTGGTCTTTTACTCAAAGTATAAAATGTGAATTTTAAATTAGCATAGGTGATGGCTGAGCCCTTGCTTTGGTGACTACCAACATAAAAACAGTCATCTTATGCTTCAACCTGTGCAGTATAATAATGTAAACTAGTAGCAGCTGTAGTTATGTATAGTTTTTATCAGCAAAAATAGTTGAGGGCATTTAAATGTCCCTGAATTAACTATCTATTTCAATGAAATTGGTCAAATTAAAAAAAAAAAAAAAAAACTGACCAAATTTTATGTTTATTACTTATGATACCAAAACAAATAGATTTATAAATCTTATGTCAAAATTTTATTGAAAATTTTCAACATGTGCTCCGTCTGTCTGCATCCCTGCAATTTTCAAATCTACCCTTAGTGTTGTGAAACACATTTTGAAGCATTTGAGGAGTTATCTCTTGCACTGCTAACTAAATGCATTCTTTATGTTCAGCTAAACTACTGCTCCATCCTGGGGATGAAGGTATAGAAAATGGTGGCAGCCAAATTGAAAAAAAAACAAACAAAACCACTATGGAATAGATAAGCGGAAGCCAATAGAACTGAAAATAAAATCATTAAAATAAGAATAAAATTATAAACAAAATTAAAAATTTATACGCTTCTAACACATATTAAACACGATAAACATAAATAAAAGTGAGTTTTTAAAAATGTTGTCTGATTTCACTGAAATAGATAGTTCATTCTGGGACACCTGGTAATTTCAGGGTAGAAATTATAAATGTTCTTGGTGATTACTCAGTTTCTGACCAAAGATTGTCTTCACAAGAAACTCTGCGTCATGGAAAAAAACCTAGGGGTTCAAATTTTTTTTCTTATTTCCAGCCCTATTTGCTCCTATGCCAGTTTATCTATTACATACTAGGGTCTTTGTATATAAAATAATTTTTTTTTGTGTTCTTTTCTCAAGGATATTTGATGCATAATTGTAGTGAAATAGTGCCAATTCTCTGTAGAAATAACCAAGTTCTATTTGAACCCAAGAGGCAGCAGCTTCCAAATTTGCTTGATACTCTAAAAATAGTAGCTATATTTCTTTTCAAATCAGAGAATGCTTCTATTTTAAAGTTTCTCATTAAGCATATCTGTTATGGTTAGTTCTGAGATGATTGTAGTTCTTATAACCATTAACCCTTTAGTGTTCAGATTACTCTGTTAAATGTAATACTTTTCCATTCAAATTCTTTCAAATTAATCATGCATTATCCTATAGCTTTGAGGTTTCAATGATATGATTGTTTATTTTTAGAATGTCACTGTAGGTTAGGTGTGAGAGGCTAGATATGGCCAGTTTGAATATAAAACAGGCAGAATATTTGGGCCGGATATGGCCAGTTTAAATACTAAAGGGTTAAGAGAAGTAAAATGATTGATGTGTTGAGATAATAGCTGGATGTGTTTTTTTAATGAAAATATCTAAACCATAACGATACTAATGATTTTATAATCTTTCATACATGTTGTGTTTTCAGTTCAAGAGAAACTTAACATTGTCTTTTAGTTCCTGTTGTTGAGTTATTGCTAAATTTGCATGTGTTCCTACTACTTACATTGTTCAATGTAGTGATTAGTGGAAGATGAAGAAACCAATAACAAATGTGCTTGGATGTATTGATTGGCATTGTTTGTTATTGTCATGATTTACTGAAGTTAAAACAGTAAAGTTTTTTTAAAGTTGTGTTGCATTGCATTCTGGGTTGAAATCCTGTCAGGTCTAAATTTGCCTTTTTATCTCTTGATTGATCTATGGTTGCTAACATCGTCTAAAATGTAGACCAAGCAAACAGAGCAATAAACTGGATAAGTGGTTTTCGACAAAGGTTCATTGACTTCATAAACTTCATATAATAGGCGCAGGAGTGGCTGTGTGGTAAGTAGCTTGCTTATCAACCACATGGTTCTGGGTTCAGTCCCACTGCGTGGCACCTTGGGCAAGTGTCTTCTACTATAGCCTCGGGCCGATCAAAGCCTTGTGAGTGGATTTGGTAGACGGAAACTGAAAGAAGCCCGTCATATATATGTATAAATGTGTATGTATGTGTGTCTGTGTTTGTCCCCTCCAACATCGCTTGACAACTGATGCTGGTGTGTTTACGTCCCCGTAACTTAGCAGTTCAGCAAAAGACACCAATAGAATAAGTACTAGGCTTACAAAGATTAAGTCCTGGGGTCGATTTGCTCGACTAAAGGCAGTGCTCCAGCATAGCCACAGTCAAATGACGGAAACAAGTAAAAGAGTCTATGCATTAGAAGAGCCACACCCTGAAGTGATTCACTCAAATGGATATAGTGTCTTTTATCTTGTTTCAATCACTGGACTGCAGCAATAGTTGAACAATTTTGCCCCAGTTTTTATTTTTAAGCCCAATTCTTATTCTATCAGTTTCTTATGCTGAACTGCTAAGTTATGGGGATGTAAACAAACTAACATCGGTTGTCATGCAATGGTGATATGATGCATGTACGCACACTCACACATCCATCCATCCATCTACAAAATCCACTTGCAAGGCTTTGGTAAGCCTAGAGCTATAATAGAAAACACTTGGCCAAGTTGTTGCCCAGTGGGACTGAACTCAAGTCCATGTGATTGGGAAGCAAGCTTCTTAATCATGCAACCATGATAGTGGGTTTTCTAGATTAAACATTTGTGATTCATTTTTACTGTTGGCATTTCATTGTATCAGATCATCTGGAAATGCAGCATAAGATAGAACAGCATTCCTACCGAAGAGAAGATCGACCTTTCAGTTGCTTCAGGCAAGATAAAGAAGAGAAATAGGGGAGAAGGGGGTTAATATCTCGTCTCTGGAAGTCCTCTGGGGCTTATGAGGTGTCCCTCTTTCAGACAATGTAAAAACTAGGTTGTTCCCCAATGCATAAATTTGCATTCATTTTCTGTAACCACTGTTGGTTTTTTCTTAACTGCAATATTGATTATTTAAACCAGTGGTTCTCAGCCATTTTGTTATCTTTGGACCCCTCTGATTACAATTTTATTCTGGTGGACCCCTTTATCCATTTGATGTTTAAAAACTAGTTTTATAGATCCTTCTTTAAAAAATTCTTATTTTGCTTTTCACATATTCACTTCTGTAAGCTGAACTTACGTAAAACATTTGAGAAAGAATTTACTATTTTGCTTGTGTGTCCCCCCTCCCAGTCTTACATGGCCCCCTAGGGGTCATATGAACTCCAGGTGAGAAGCAATGATCTAAACTAAATACTATTCTCAAGTAACCAACTGATTAGTGCAGAAAAAAAAAATATATATCCAGATAAATTAGAATTTTATTTTGAAACTTATTTTTAAAACAAAATTTGCAGGTAGTTTTTAAAAATCTATTTCTCTTTTTATTGGAAATTTAATTCTGTTGTTTTAGTATTAATTTCTTCATGTGCTGTTTCATCAAACTTAACTGTGCAAAGAAACATACACACACACACACACACACACACACACACACACACACACACACACACACACATGTATATTAGTGTGTGTGTGTGTGTGTTCCCTTCCACAGTTGAGTTTGATAAGACACTACATGACCCTTTGAACCCCATTTCAAGCTCCTACATAGACAACATCTGTAAGACGAGACTTTAAGATAAATTTTTTAAACCTGTTCTTAACTATACACAAAATATGAGAACAAACTTTTTAATTTCTAATTTTTTCTTATTTCTTAATTTTTTACTTTCAGTTTTAAAAATTTGATAAGATGGACATACACATTGAAATCAGTAATATTTTATAAAAGTCACTTAATGTAACAAATATAAAAAAAAATTTTAAACTTACCTTTGTGCCGTTTCCACCTTTACTTCTTAACTATATATCTTTAAGGTGTGTGTGAGGGTGGCAGCACATAGTACTTCCAGCAGAGGTGGAATGTCGTGGGTTCATAGTTAGATTCACTGTCCTGCTTGGCTGGTATTAGGCTTAGAGTAAATAGGAGAGCAGTGATTCATGGACTTGAAATGAATACAGAAAGTGCTTCATTGCAAATAAAGCAGAAGTATGTGAGAAAAACACTAAAGCCGAGAGTAAGGAATGAATCTGCAGTTCGTAGTAAAATATAATAGTTGCTACAAAGTTAGAAGTACACCCAGCTTATTGTGGTGCCCGCAAGGATAAACTGTAAGAAAAAGCCTGTTATATATGGAGGGGGGGCAAAGGAATTTGGAGATTCTGTGATGTTCTGCTCCACTGGAGGGAGCAATACTGTTGGTAGGTATCAAAATTATTGTGATCTTCTGTCGAAAGCTGATGCAGGTAGAATCCCATTGTGCAAGCTGTGTATAATAAGATATTATGTATGTGTGTGTATGTATGTATAAACTGATTTAGAGAGCTATAGTAATGCTGTTAGGGAAAGATTAAATGTAAATAAGAACAAAAATAATGCTTGAATTTTTACCTCAAAACACTTGAATGATCCTTATATTTCACTGAAATATAGGTATTATTAGATACTTTATAGGTAAAAGCCTTTTTTTTTTTTGTTTATATTTAATCTTCTCCTGATTGCATTTCTCTGGTTTTCTAAATTGCTGTTTTTTTTTTTTTTCATGTTTCACATTGCTTCCAACAAAGAATATAGTATGACTTTACCATTAGTTACAATTGTTTCTGTACCACTCCATTTCTAACCCCATTGTATGTAAAGGGTTTTCATATGAAAACTTATGTAATATGTGTGACTAATTACACTGAAGTGGCACTTCATCAGACTATCATAAATTCAAGTGGTTTTTAGCACACTGTAAAAAGGCATGACTTAATGCTAATCTTATGAAGTACCACCTCAGTATAAGCAGTTGTACTCTATGGCATAACTTTTCCACATAGCATCATTTACATGCAGTAGGGTGGTACAGAAACAATTGCAACTCATGATATAGTTGTGCTACATTCATTCTTCGTCTTCTTGTATTTTATCTTATTTTGTAAGAATTACTGTTTTTATCAGTGATGTACCTGGAATTTTTACACCAATAGATTTTCAAGTTTTCTCAGAATTGCATTATGAGAGACTGTGTGGTGTTTGGGTTGGGTGCCTGTGTTGGAAATACACTGATTCTCTACCTGTTTGGGATGTACATTGTATGTGTGTGTGTGTGTGTGTGTGTATAAACTTTTTTCTTCAAAACTTGAATTACGTACCACTAACAATCTTGAGTTAGAAGAAGAAAAAAAAAATTCACTTTAAATAATATACTCTACGTGTATTGAGTATTGTCTTTCTCTTTTGTTGATAAACTAAAACATTTGAAGATGTGTGTATATTGTGTGTGTGAGTGTATGCACACGCACACATATATACATATATATATGTTTGTGTGTGCTGAATGGTTAGGAATTGAATTGGAAGTAAAGTCATCTGACTGGATGTGTGATTGACCGTTTAACTCTTTCTTAAATTCTTCTTTTCCTTACAAGATTCGTCTTGCAAGTCAGGTGAGAAACACTTTTAATGGTTCACTTTACTTCTTTCTCGTGTATCCCAGAACTTTCTCCTCTTTTTTTATTCCGGGGAAGGTTAGTGTAGTGAGGTGGGGATATCTCTAAAACATTTAAATATATGTATATATATATATCTATTAGCATATGCAAGTTTTTCTATATTTCTCTCTCTCTCTCTCTCTCTCTCTCTCTCTCTCTCTCATATATCCTTTCCATAGCAACCAAATTTTGCATTGCTCTATACTATCTTTGTTGATGATGACAATTGAAGAACATTTAATTTACTAAAATAGTCATTACAATAACTAACTTAGTTTCTGTTTTCCATATTAATTTGCAAATTGTCAGCCCTTCCCTCTCTCTGTCTCTCTCTCTCTCCCCTCTCATTTTCTGTGGCTGTTGCTAAATATTGGCCTCGCCTCATGTCTTATCGATGATGTATGCAATGAGAAACTATCCTAAATCTCATTGGATTTATCCTATCCAGCTTCTCAGCTATTGGTCTCCACTTAAAAGTAGCATGTCAACCAGCTTGCCTTAATGCATTTTAATCCCCTCCACCTCTGTCTACAATTGCCGCAGCCAAAATATCCCTGTCTCTTTCAGCTCTAGTCTCTCCACTGACTCCGATGCCTTTTTGTTTTACCTTTTGAAGATGATGAAAGTTAACATTCAGCCCGTTTTGTCAACCTCTTAATCTTTGTTAAACAAGCAGCAATCTTTTATCTTAAGTATTCATGTTTATCAAATGAACATATATTCTTTGATTGTCTTTTTATAACACACTACTACTACTACTACTACTACTACTACGTATATTTCTTTTGTATTAAGATTGAAATCAGACCCTTTTTTTTTTTTTTTCACATTTTCTTTTCTTAGCCTGACAGAGATTGCTCAAACTGTGATTTTTGCAGACCCTTATCAAGTTGGAAACTTTATTGCAACTTGCAGAGTTCAGAACCATTTTGTATTGCTGTTCCTATGTCTATTCAAGGCCTATTCTATTTGTCAGTTTTGGTCATACATGTGTTAATTTTAGTTAAAGACTGCCTTGACGTAACCATTTTGGGTTTAGTTAGTATTTCTTATGTTCTGACACATGGTGATTTTTTTTTTTCAGCTTCCACAAGTATTCATTGTCTGTAATAAGAGATGATTCCCATTCTGGCATAACCATTCATTTACATCTTTTGTTACTATCATTAACTCATCTAGTTGATCCAACAAGCTTCAATGCAATGTTCCACTTGCTATAAATACAGCTAAATCTCTTTCAAATCACTTCCTGTCATCTACAAAATGTAATGATTCCGTCTTGAAAGAAAACATGAGATAATCTTGGTTGGAATATCTTTTCTTTTCTTATAGGTCAGCACAATTAAGGTCTTGAGTTGGATTACACAGTAATACATACAATTAAGCGAGCCAATCAGCAAGTCCTTATTTAGTAATTGACTTACTAGAAATAACACTTAACCCTTTCGATACCAACCCGGCTGAAACCACCTCTGGCTCTGTAGTACAAATGTCTTGTTTTCATAAGTTTTGAATTAAAATCTTCTGCCAAACCTTAGTCACAATTTAAGTTCCTAACACTAGCTTAATAATAACCAAGTTATTTTACTAAATTCTTTGTTATATTTAAAATTAATTGAAAGAAACACAGAGCATCTCAAAATAAATACGGTAACGAAAGGGTTAAATCTCCTATGAATTGCAACCTAATGTCTTGTCAAAAAACATGACTTCTACATACACTGACTAAAAGGCAGGTTGGTCACTGCTTTTGATCATAAGTGCTTGATCAGGGTTAACCTGGAGCTGATCATCGCCATTGCTATATATTTAGAGTTTCTTATTTGTATAAATATAGGTGTAGTGGGTGCTTTGTTTTTGTTTTTTGTTCCATGACACCAGCACTAGTGATGGTAACCCTGTAAATTAAGGCCTTAGCCTTGAAACTTACAAGATTATTATTATGAGTGCTGGTGTCATGGAAAAAAATAAACACCCAGCACACATCATGTGGCTGGCATTAGGAAGGACATCCAGCTTTAGCAACCATGCTAGTGTAGGCATTAATGCCAGATGCAGTCCTTCAACTCTTCAGACCCTATCAAAACTATTCAACTCGCCACCACATGGAGACCACATGTTAAATGACAATGATATGACGATGCTATGTAACACCATTCATATTGTTATGAATACTTCACACCCATAAAATGATTTAAGATTTTCTTTTTTTTATGTCTTTCTATTAATTTAAAATGTATCCCTAATCATTTGATATTTAAATATTCCTGGAGCTAGTTATGAAATATATATTGAGCTAATCTCTAGTAAATTTGGATGATGTCATGTCTAAATGTAGTATTCTTTGTTTGTTGTTCAATAATTTTTGAAGTGGAGGAACAAAAAAATAGCGATCAAAAGAATCTGATATTGATTTATTTTCTCCATAGCCTTAAAATTAATAAGTTAAAATTTAGTAGTGTGTGTGAGAGGTCATTATCATAATTTAGCATCCATTTCCAATGCTGCCATGTGTTGAATAGTTTAACAGGAGCCAGAAAGCTGCACCAGGTTCCAATTGCCTGTTTTGGCATGGTTTCTATTGCTGGATGCCCTTCCTAATGCCAACCACTTTACAGAATGTACAGGGTGCTTTTTACATGACACCATTTCAGGTGCTTTTTATTTGGCAATAAAAGCAGCTCTAGAATAAAATCTTTGACATACTCGATATAGATATATATATATATATATATATATATATATATATATATATATATATGGCACCACCGTTCGAGCGTGGTCGTTACCAGTGTCGCCTTCCTGGCACTTGTGCCGCAGCTTCGCGTTCCTAGCACTTGTGCCGGCGGCACGTGAGAGTCATTCGAGCGAGATTGTTGCCAGTGCCGCTGGACTGGCTCCTGTGAAAGTGACACATAAAAACACCATTTTGAGCATGGCCGTTGCCAGTACCACCTGACTGGCCTTTGTGCCGGTGGCATGTAAAAGCACCCACTACACTCTCGGAGTGGTTGGCGTTAGGAAGGGCATCCAGCTGTAGAAACTCTGCCACGTGGTTCACCAGTCCTCAGTCAAATCGTCCAACCTATGCTAGCATGGAAAGTGGACGTTAAACTATGATGATGATGATGATGATGATGATATATATATATATATATATATATATATATATATATATATATATATATATATATACAAGAATAAGGGCAGAGAATCGTCAATTAATAATAGAATTAATAATTAACAATTCTGCCAAGTAGTTCAGTATGAAAAAAACCTTTATCGGTAAAACTATTTATCATTATAAATATACAGGGATTAGCAATTGAGTTGCTTCTCCAACATACTGAAAATTTAGAAATAGCAGTCAAAGAACTACTGATTCCAAACTACAAATTTTTCTCTAAAATGGATGGCGATATTTATGGCACACATAGAACAAAAAACCGGAGGGAAAAGCGTAAACAAACCAAGCCTTTAGTTAATTGGATACGAATCGTTTCATGGTTAAGTGAATGGAAATTTCACTATTCCAATCTTCAGCCTCAATATTCTGATAAATTTGAAAGTGTCTCTAAAAAAAAAATTCACGGTAATTTTTGGCCATGCGACACCAAAAATCAACGATAAGAAAGGCACTTACGAATTCATCGGCTAGCGAGTTCAGGCACCTCACCTCAAAGAAATCTATTCCATGTGCGTCACAAATAGTCCCGTATGAAAAAAAGTCCTGTGTGGAAGGGATTACGGTTTAGCCATCTAACTTAGAGATATCAAATATAAAATATACAAGAATAAGGGCAGAGAATCGTCAATTAATAATAGAATTAATAATTAACAATTCTGCCCCTGAACTCGCTAGCCGATGAATTCGTAAGTGCCTTTCTTATCGTTGATTTTTGGTGTCGCATGGCCAAAAATTACCGTGAATTTTTTTAGAGACACTTTCAAATTTATCAGAATATTGAGGCTGAAGATTGGAATAGTGAAATTTCCATTCACTTAACCATGAAACGATTCGTATCCAATTAACTAAAGGCTTGGTTTGTTTACGCTTTTCCCTCCGGTTTTTTGTTCTATGTGTGCCATAAATATCGCCATCCATTTTAGAGAAAAATTTGTAGTTTGGAATCAGTAGTTCTTTGACTGCTATTTCTAAATTTTCAGTATGTTGGAGAAGCAACTCAATTGCTAATCCCTGTATATTTATAATGATATATATATATATATATATATATATATATATATATATATATATATAATGTTGAAAAGTCTGATTTTTACAATAATATACATACATAAAGTATGTCATATAGATAATATTTGTTCACTTTTATTCTAGTAATAACATCGTTAGTATTGGAACAAATGTCTCATGGTATTCCTCTCAACCGTTACGCTGATATTGATCTAATCAACTATATACCAGCCCCCATTTTAGAACCTGTGCCTGTCTTATTAGTTTTTTTTTTTTTTTAGGAATTCTTTTATCATCAAATGTCTGTATTTACATGGTTTATTTTATTGGTTTGCATCCCACTGCAGATGTTCTGTATTGTGCCCTCTGGGTATAATACT
Organism: Octopus bimaculoides; assembly: GCF_046866305.1. Taxonomy (NCBI): domain Eukaryota; kingdom Metazoa; phylum Mollusca; class Cephalopoda; order Octopoda; family Octopodidae; genus Octopus; species Octopus bimaculoides. The sequence goes on along the minus strand of NC_142941.1, from coordinate 15,057,368 downwards.
TAACCCTGCTTTCTAAATGATATACATAAGATATTTAAAAATCATTTTTGGTATTTTGTCACATAAAAAAAAGAAAAATTTGCCCAGTAATAACTCTGAAATATAGGAGAGTATTGTAGTTCGCTTGAAGCATTGTGTATTGTTTGTAAAGAATAAAAGTTTAGAATGGTACAACAATGCACTATAGAACAAGAAATGGACTATACACCTGTTGTAATTTAGTTATCTATAGTCCGATGATATTTCGGAATTACAATTCCTTCTTCAGATCTTCTTAGCTGGAGTCTCAAGAAGATCTGAAGAAGGAATTGTAATTCCGAAATATCATCGGACTATAGATAACCAAATTACAACAGCTATATAGTCCATCTCTGAAATATACTAAATTTTTGTTGAAACATTAGGAAAAATACTAATAATATTTGGCTTAGCTCTATTTACTGTCTAATACAGATATTTAGTGTAGGAACATTTATGCCAGTCATGAACAAACTGCAGCCCAAGTGACTTGCTGAATGGCATGCCTAACAAAAAATTAGCTTGAATTTTTTTTTTTCCAGTGGCACTACTTGCCTGATAATGAATGAGCTATGTCTCATGTGACCTGCTTCTCAAAAAAGGTTGTTCATGCTTGATCCATGCAACTTCTAAACCTGCTAGAAATAATGACCAAACCTCTCTCAAATCACATCTTCCCCAGCTTTAAAATTTTCGATAATTGGTCTGCAAGGGTCAACCAAAATATTTTGATATTTTTTTGTCCTTTCATAAAAAGTTATTCACATTTTTCATTATATCTTTCTCAAAAGGAGGAAAAGCAGCAGGGCTTTTAAGACTGGTAGGTGAAAGTGGGGAAGCTCTTGATATCTTCAAACTGTAGACCTTATCTGAATGTTTCCACCAAAGTGGACTGGACTATGTGCTTGTATTAAAGAAGGTGATAGATTAAGTCTGCCATCATTATTATTATTATTATTATTATTATTATTATTAAGAAGGCAGTTAGCTGGCAAAATCATTAGCATGCTGGGCAACATGCTTAGCAGCATTTCGTCTGTCTTTACGTTCTGAGTTCAAATTCCACTACAGTTGACTTTACCTTTCATCCTTTCGGGGTCGATAGAATAAGTACCAGTTGAGCACTGGTGTCGATGTAATCGACTTACCTCCCCACCGTACTTGCTGGCCTTGTGCCAAAATTTGAAATTATTATTTTGTTATTGTTAAAACTGTTTCTATAAAGTAGTGGTTGCACACCAGATGATCAATGTTTTTTTCCATATTCTCTGGTCCCTTTTTGAATATTCATCTTCTGCCTCATGTACTTTATCATTACTATAACCATTATTAACTTGGGCTACATTTGATCCAGAGGTGGTCGATGACTGCCCTTTTGTTTTACAAGTCATTTCTGCTAGCTGTCCTATCGTTTTTACCTGTTAGTTTTTTTTCTCCACTGTCACAATTTCTCAGCATTTTAGTGAGTCAATGAAGGTATCTGCCTTTGTGATCATTGAACCTGCTAGGGATAACAATCATATCTTCCTCAAATCACATCCATCACCTTGAAAGAGAGAGGGACACATTGAATTGATCTAGTCTTAGATCATTCCAAAAAGGAAAAAAAGGGGGGTAAAGATTAAAATGTTTAACCACAGATGGAATGCCTTTAATTAAGGCTCTGCTCAATCAGAGTTGACCTGAGACTAATTAGCTATTCTGCATTTTAATATAGCCATTAGAAATTAAAGCGGCAAGCAGGCAGAAGCATCAGCAGACTGGGCAAAATGCTTACTCTTTTTACTCTTTTACTTGTTTCAGTCTTTTGACTGTGGCCATGCTGGAGCACCGCCTTTAGTTGAGCAAATCGACCCCAGGTCTTATTTTTTGGAAGCCTAGTACTTATTCTATTGGTCTCTTTTGCCGAACCGCTAAGTTACGGGGACATAAACACACCAGCATCGGTTGTCAAGCGATGTTGGGGGGACAAACACATACATATATATACATATATACGACGGGCTTGTTTCAGTTTCCGTCTACCAAATCCACTCACAAGGCTTTGGTCGGCGCGAAGCTATAGTAGAAGAAACTTGCCCAAGATGCCACGCAGTGGGACTGAACCCGGGATCATGTGGTTGGTAAGCAAGCTACTTACCACACAGCCACTCCTACGCCTTGGCAACATTTTGTCCATCGTTATATTCGGAGTTCAAATTCTGCCAAGTTTGACTTTGCCTTTCATCCTTTTGGAGTCGATGAAATAAGTACCAGTTGAGTGCTGGGGGGTCGATGTAATTGACTTATCCTCTCCTTGAAATTGCTGGCTTTGTGCCAAAATTTGAAACCAGTATGTTCATTATGATCCAGTTCAAAAGGGTAACAATTATACCATCATTTATTCAAGGAGAACAACCACACTAAGTAGAACAACAAGAAAGTATTTTTACTGTCTTTTAAAACCTTTCTGTGAACCTTCTTTAACCCATTACCTCCCATAATTCTATTAACTGGAATTTTTTTTTTTATGAAAGTTTGATTTCTAGCATAAAACAGCCTTTGAAACATGCTGGAATGATCAAAATAACATTTCAAAGTAACATTTTAAATAGAAATAAGCGAGATATTGGGTGAAAAATTAGCAAACCTCATTTGAATATCAGAGAAATATACCTAGTAGATATAGCAAAAAGGTTAGATATGTGTAAATATTGACAGATAATTACGAAATTTGTAATTTTTAAGTGATCTCATATGAGATCACTGGTAGGTAATGGGTTAAATATCTGATCAAGCAAATGATCAGGCATTAGTCAGTATTCTGTTACTGTCTTTGGAACTGTGGCTCTGCTGGCGTACCATTTTCAAGGGCTTTAATTGATTAAACTTTGTCTCATGCTTATTTGATTGATCTCTATTGATTAGCATACGCACATAACTTAAAGTAGCATAACATGGTCTAAGTATCTGAAGGTTCTTTTGTTTGATGCAACGATTTATCAGATGTTTCCTAACTGTTATAAGCATACATATATGATGGGCTTCCAAACAGTTTCTGCATTCCAAATTTCAGAAAGCTATTGCAGACATTTGCTGAAGGTGCTATGCAATAAGATCAAACTTGGAGATCTATATGATTGTGATACACACTTCTTAACCATAGAGCCAGTGTCATTCCATTCTTGGAAATTACCTGCTGTCAGCATGGAATTATTATCTAATTTATAAAGCCTCTGTCCTATTGTTACTTTATATTTTCTAACTGTAAACCCCGATGTTATTCAGTGGTTTATACAAAGGGATGCTGAAAAGTTCCTGGCTTTGGGTAAATAAGATACAAGATCAGTTAATTATGATTTTATTTAACATATTCCCCTCTCAGATTCACACACTTATTGCAGCAGTCCTTCAGTTTTTCTAAGCCCTATGAAAGAACTTGTAAAGTTAGGCCTCCAACCTGGCTTTGGGTAAATAAGATACAAGATCAGTTAATTATGATTTTATTTAACATATTCCCCTCTCAGATTCACACACTTATTGCAGCAGTCCTTCAGTTTTTCTAAGCCCTATGAAAGAACTTGTAAAGTTGGGCCTCCAACCAGGCCCTTCATGATACCCTTAAAGCCAGGAACTTTTCATACTTGAGAAGGGCTGCTGTTAATGTTTTTTTTTTCTTGTCAGCATCCATTTTACACTATATGTACTGTGGATAGAACTCATTTATGTCTTTAGTTCTTAGTTTTTAGTTCATACCTTTATTGATCTTATCAGTTACTTAAATCATGTTTGTTTTTACAAACCATATGTTGCCATATATCACACACATTCATATTAGTCTATTGCCAAATGTATTATCTTACATGTACACAAATATGCCATACTTGTTTTTCTTGTCACATTCAATATAATATATAACCAATCAGAGGCACAGTGGTTGAATTAAGATACTGAACTGCTTTCTGACTCCATCGTTGTGAGTTCAAATTTTGCTTACAGCCATTGCCTTGATTCCCCTTGGCAAAAGCACATGCTCTTGCTTGCTTTAGTCTGTTTGGACGGTAATAGCTTTCACTGCTATTTCATTACTCAGTATTTAATGGTAGGAAGGGCATCCATCTGTAAAATTAATTACTCTAATGATAACTATAATAACATGCAAAATGTTGAAGTTTGCTAAACTTGATACCCAGTAAGTTATAGAAAAACTTGTATCAATGTATTCTGAAGACGTATGAAATTATTGTTTCTTAGTATCTTTCCAAACATCATGTGATGAATAATAGCTATAAAAGCTAGATGTAAATTTGGTTTCATTACAAGAATTTCATAAATTTGTGTGTTCATAATTTTGGTTCAAGCCCATGTTCATTGTTGACTGTTCAATTTGCTTTGGCAAATGTTATTTGCTATTTAAACTTGCTAAAGCATGATTGTCAAAGGCTTTGAGTATATAAATACTTGTGCTGTACCACTTTTTTAAAAACCTATATAACAGGTATAACCCACGTTTATTTTTTTCTCCATTTTTTTTTCTGTCTGCTTTTGATATATGTACATATTACTCATTCCTGTCTCTCTTCTATGAGCAGTGGTTATGAAAAAATTATGGATATATTTGTTCCTGTTCTTTTTTTCTCTGAAATCAATGTGACATTTAAACGGAAAGATTTTAATTTTGAGTCGCTGGGCAGGTGATTTAGAAACGAAATGGAATTTGTAAAATACAGTTCATACTAAATCAACAAAATTTAACTGAAGTGAAACCCAATCCCTTTCAAGTCCAGTACACCGAATATTTTTGTCTATAATAAAATTACTTAATTCTTTAGTGTTCAGGTTACTTTTTCAAGTATATTGCTTATTTATTCCCATTGTTTTGAATTAATCGTGCATTATCTTGAAATTTCGATGATGTGATTGTATATTATTAGAATGACTTTGTAGGGTAGGTGTGAGAAGAGTAATCTGGCCAGTTTGAATGCAAAACAGGTTGAATATTTGGGCCAGATATGGCTGGCTTAAATACTAAAGGGTTAAAATAATCAAGTTAAGGTTTATATGTTTCAGGCAAAAAGCTAATTAGAAATAAATATAAGGCAGCTACCTGGCAGAATCGTTAGCATGCCGGGCGAAATGCTTATCGGTATTTCGTCTGCCGTTACGTTCTGAGTTCAAATTCCACCGAGGTCGACTTTGCCTTCGCATTGTGATAAATCTTCAGCAGCTTCACCAAAAGACTCTTCTTCCAGTTGGTTGGGATCTTAAGTACCAGTTACACACTGGGGTTGATGTAATCGACTTAACCCCTTTGTCTGTCCTTGTTTGTCCCCTCTATGTTTAGCCCCTTGTGGGCAATAAAGAAATAAATATTCAGTGAAGCAAAATTGGCAAGAAAACTCCTTGTAGAGTAATCGAATAATGCCAACGATCTTCTCTGGCACACCATAATGTTGTAAGATGTCCCAGATTGTCTGCCTGTCTACGCTATCAAATGCTATTTCAAAGTTGATGACGCACACACAGAGTGATGTTTGCCATTCCATTGTCTGCTCCACGATGACTCTGAGCATTGCAGTCTGGTCCGTGCGTGATCTCTCCTTTCTGAAGCCTGCCTGCTCATCTCTGAGTTGCTTGTCAATGGTATCTTTCAATCGCTCCAGGGTAAGTCTTGTAAGGACTTTGCTTGGAATGGAAAGCAAGGTAATTCCCCTCCACTTTTTGCATTGTGATAAATCCCCACTCTTTGGCAGCTTCACCAAAAGACCCTTCTTCCAGTTGGTTGGGATCTTCTCTGTCGTCCATACCAGGTTCAGCAGATGATGCATATGATCGATCATCTCTTCTCCTCCTGCCTATGTGCTCAGGACCACTGGCCTGACATGGGAAGCAGCCAAGAAACATGCCAATGACTGCAAAAAGTGGAAAATAACTGTTGAGGCCCTATGCCCCACAAGGGACAAAAAGGATTAAAGAAGAAGAAGAAGTAAAATTGGATGATATTAATTTTCAGTGGCTGAACTTGAAGCTATAAATAATAGCCTGTAAATATTGGATTAAAAAATACCCTTTGGGCAGAAAAAGTCAAAGGCTGTCCATGGGACTTGAACCAACATCTGCAAGCCTGACTTATGCAGGTCTTCAAATTTCTGTATCCACTTATTCCACATTCTCTCAATGATTCTAAATTCTTATGCGATTAAAAAAAAAATAATAAATAATAGTCTTTGGCTAAGAATTTTTAAATACTTTCTCTGGCAATTGTGGGAGACAACTCCAGATATGCTTCAGGTTATTCTGACCTCATCACCAAAATATCACCTTTCCCTTCTTGTTGAACTAGTGATGACCGTGATGAAATAAAACTACAAGATTGTACCTTTATTGGTATAAGAAAATAAAATTATTGAGAAATTAGATGGCATCTGAATGAATTTCTAAACAATTCTCTTTTTCTATACCCACAAATGTATGGTCTTGAGTGATCTTTCTTATTTACTGGGAACATGGAAATTAATATTAGTCAGTGATTAATATTGCTTTTTATCCTCATTTCATAGTTTAACTTGCCTGTTGTTTTCCCTCCAGATGGCATCTCTTCTAAATGTGAGTAGCCATGCAGCTCCTCTATAAGAACCTGCTCTCCCCTCACCCCTTTTTCTTATACTTTAATCCCTTGTCCCCTAGACTAAAGCTGATCCCACCCCCACTCTCCTTCAAGGTATATACTCTTGTGAGCTGCATGGTGACCTCAGTGCTGGTGCCATGATAAAATCACCCATACCTGTTGTAAGGTGGTTAGTACTAGAAAGGGCATCCAGCTGTAGAAACCCTTCCAAAGCAGACACTGGAGCATGATGCAGTCCTTGAACCCATCAGATTCTGTCAAATTGTCCAACCCATGCCAGCATGGAACGTGGACTTTAAATGACGGTGATGATGAGGGCATCTCTGAACTACTTAAAAGCAGGTTGGTTCAAATCTCATTGTATATATAAATTGAAAGTCTTTTATTCCAACTTATTAATTAGAGACAATTGTCAGAGTAAACTTTTTTTGTAGCTAATTGAAATGCTGCTTAGTGACTGGACTTGAAAAAAGGGGCTAGTAATTTTGTTTCCATGTTTTCTTCTTGGAGAAGATACGGAAAAAGGTTGTTAGTTTCAGTTTTTTTATTAACTTTGGTTTGAATATGCTCTGTATTCATTGTGTTTTGAATGTATAGAAGTTTTGTGTAATTGACAATATAGAATGCTTGGTATAAGCTTTTCAACACGAATAGACTGTTAATGTGGCAAAAATAGATGAACTGTCTCAAAACCGTTTTGATACAGTTTTGTGTCTTATTTAAGCCTTGGAAACAATGAGAGATCTTTGTTATTGACCTCTCTGATAATGTTTGAAAATGAGTGGCACTAAATCTTGAAAATTGGTAAAGCTTTTAACAAATATGTTCTTATTGAATTAATTTTTATGTGGTTACCATTTATTCAGAGCTGTCAGTAAATTATTTTACCATAAAAATTTTTTGAAAATTGTTTCCTTTGCCATACTTTTTCAGGTCATTTTCTCTAGTTGGAAATAGCTGCTTAAATGCCATTTAAAAAAAAATTTTAATCTCAGTTAATTAATCCTTTGCCTGTCCTTTGTATCCCTGTAATAGACAGGGCATATTTCCCTGGCATCCATGCATCATATATGATACACATTCCTAATTTTTTTTTTTTTTTTTTTTTTGAACTGCTAAAGTAACTCTGCACTTGTAAAAGGAAAGATTTATTATTACTCAGAATGTATAAAACGAGGAGTAACTAAAAAAAACAAGTTTGGAATATTCTGTTGTGTCTGGGGAGAGTCATTTTCTTATTGTGCCTTAAAATTTAACACACTCACCGGTAAAATTTCCACTTATTTCTTATTTTTATTTTCCTAAAATTTTCGTTGCGTCTTGCAACATTTTCAATAGTCTTGACTCTGAAAAGGTTGCAAGACGCAACGGAAATTTTAGGAAAATAAAAATAAGAAATAAGTGGAAATTTTACCGGTGAGTGTGTTAAATTTTAAGGCACAATAAGAAAATGACTCTCCCCAGACACAACAGAATATGCTTCAACACACGAAATCACATAAATCTTGCAAACCAAATCCAAAAACGAAAGTTTGGAATAAACTGATGAAAATGCTGTGGACAAGCAAAGGGTTAAGTTTCTGTTAATTTCTGTTGATTATATTTCAAACAGAAGTGCACAAATATTTAGGCTCTTCATTGTGTAAGGAAACCAAAGTCCTTTTAAACTTATCTGATTCTAGAAATGGTTGTGCATCTTGATAATTTCAGTTAAAGATAAATTAGCTCAAAAAGGAACTGTGACAGTTTTCTCAGTAGTTATAAAGATTTTGTTAACTTTTGAATTAGATCTAAAGGTAAGATCTTTCTGTTGCTACGGCTGTTGCATGATACCTTAAAAAAAGGAATACATAAAATCAACTGTTGAATTTTGCAAAATTATATGACAGAATATATAATAGTATATCTCCATGATACTTTTTATGTTATTAGTGAAAATATTACAGGTGAAGGATTATAAAAATTGAACTCAATTGTTTGCCCTTTTTTTCTTTCTTTTTTTCTAATAGCCCCAATAGTTTTAAAAGTCCCAATAATTGGTAATTTTAAAGAGTTGAATGTAACAATCAATTGAAATAATACCTATTGCTCTATTTTTTTTTTTTTACTTTGAGTAGAAATAATAAGACAAAAAAAATTAAAATGGTACTACTATCTTATTCAGAAGTAAATATGATATTACATTCTGTCATTTGTAGACTCGGATGCTTATTTCAGAAGTTTCATGTAGTGTTGGAGATGATGCATCTTGCTTGACTCAAACTCCTTGCGGCCAAATTTTCTGAAAAAAATCTGTCATATTGCTTAATATTCATTATGCCATCATGGAAACACATTATGTTGCTTAACAGTTTAGTTGAGCAGTCAGTGAGTGATAAACATGTTAAACAAGCCTACTCTACTGATGAGTTCAGTGTCTTTTGTTAGGTTAATGAGAGCCAGGGAAAATTGTCAATGGCAGACTTCCTGTTGGTGGAGGCCACATTGTGACCAGGGATTTACTCTGCAAGTTTCTGAATCATTTACGAAACTATTCAAGAGTCTGCTGATTATTCTGTGGCAGACACATCATGGGTAATGTACTTTAAAAAAATACAAACATTACATGTTTCATATGGGATATCTATGCAGAGGCGTAGGAGTGGCTGTGTGGTAAGTAGCTTGCTTACCAACCGCATGGTTCCGGGTTCAGTCCCACTGCGTGGCATCTTGGGCAAGTGTCTTCTACTATAGCCTTGGGCCGACCAAAGCCTTGTGAGTGGATTTGGTAGACGGAAACTGAAACAAGCCCGTCGTATATATGTATATACATATATATGTATATACATATATATATATATATATATGTATGTGTGTATGTCCCCCCAACATCGCTTGACCGATGCTGGTGTGTTTACGTCCCCGTAACTTAGCAGTTCAGCAAAAGAGACCCATAGAATAAGTACTAGGCTTCCAAAGAATAAGTCCTGGGGTTGATTTGCTTGACTAAAGGCGGTGCTCCAGCATGGCCACAGTCAAAAGACTGAAACAAGTAAAAGAGTAAAAGAGAGTTCTTTGGATTAAATGATAGGACAGAATATGTAACATTGACATACTTTAACAAGCTGGTATTTGTGTTCACTTTCTCCAATGAGGACTTTGATAGTTTGGAAATATCTGCCACATAGAAAAAAACTGTCATATTCCAAAATACCTGCTATGGTGTACTGACATTTAGATTGAAAGGTAAAGCTTCCTCATACCTGTGAAACTAAGATATATGCATACATCAACCCTGTCATTGGGGAAATTGTTACAGACAACATTGTGGAAACAGTGTCACAGATTAAGAAATGGGGAACAAAATTTTCATAAGATTTGGAGGAAGAAAGCTAGCACAGGAAGTTATGGCATTTCATTGAAATTCCACTGGCAACACTCACACAAGAAACAAGTCTTTATATTTCAGATTTATGGTTAAGGATTAGACTTCAGTCTTTTCAGAAAATGCTCTTGATCCTTTTCCCCCCTCTGCAGGGGCTCCATAGTCTACAAGACTTATAGATGCTATGCACATAATACTTTGCATATCAAGTTGCCCGATGTTTACACTGAAATCTTTCACTTTTTTTCATCATACATTCTGCTGGAGAGAAAAAATAAAAAGGAGAGACTAAGTTTCTTTTCCCCTTCAAATAATGTTCCATATTGTGAGATCCTATGAAAGTGCTTCTTTATAAGTCACATATGTACTGTTTGTATAGAATATAAAATTTTATTCTTATTTTTTTGTTGATGTTATTTTTGTTTTTGTGGTCATAATTCTTGAAAAATATTGACTGTGACCAGTACAGGTAAAATATTTATCATTCCTCACCTGTAATATTTTCACTAATTTAAGAAGTATTATAAAGTCATACTATTTTTAGAAAGGAAGTAGTTGTTTCCTGATTCTGCTAAATGTTGGGCAATTAATGTCTTAATTTTATCAGGCCTTGTCTATTTCATTATTAGTAATGCTGTGTTAACGAGTGTTTTGTTACTAATCAATACACTAGATGATAAATTTGGTTATATTCCAGTTTCTTTTCTTTCTCTCTTTCTCTTAAAATTTTATTTGACCATTTAGAAGATTCTTAAATGGTTTTGTTAACAAGTTTTTCTACAATCTTTAAATGAACATTATCATGAATTATTTTTGTAATAATTTTAAGTGTGATTTCATTTATTCTCCTTTCTCTCTGTAGATTCAAGCCGTTGACAGCCCAGAAGGAGGTTCTGACACTGCTACAACACCTACAGATGCCAAGAAGACTGCTCGCAGGTCTGGCCTCAGACCACCCAGCTTTGTTGGAAAAAGTATAATATTCTTTTATTGTTACTTTCTTTTTTTTTTTTATCTTTATTCATTCTCTTTTTTTTATCTTTAATCATTCTATTTATGAGCTTGATACTGTCTGAAATTAGCTCAAATTACCTGCAACTTATGATTTTTAGAAAACAAGCATAAGCATAGTTGATAAGGTGCAGATGTGGAAATAGGCATGGGTTGCTGTGTGGTAAGAAGGCAGCAAGCTGGTAGAAACGTTAGCACGCCGGGCGAGATGTTTAGTGGTATTTCGTCTGTCTTTACGTTCTGAGTTAAAATTCTACCAAGGTCGACTTTGCCTTTCATCCTTTCGGGGTCGATAAATTAAGTACCAGTTACGGACTGGAGTCGATGCAATCGACTTAATCCCTTTGTCTGTCCTTGTTTGTCTCCTCTATGTTTAGCCCCTTGTGGGCAATAAAGAAATAAGAAGTTTGCTTCCCAGCCACATTGTTTCAGGTTCTGTTTCATTGTATGACACCTTGAGCAAGTGTCTTCTAACTATATCCTAAGCTAATGAAAACCTAGTGAATGAATTTGATGGACAGAAACTGTAAAAAAAAAACCCTTGTGTGTATGTGTGATATAGTGTAATATATGGATTCTTAGAATTGTGTGGCTATCACAGAAGGTGGACTTGGCTAACACACCACATAGTAATCCAGTACAGAGGAGTACAATGCAGAGTCCCATGCAGTGGAAGTCCTGGAGATCTTATCAATGTAATTATTTTATGAGGAATATATAAACCATAAACACTCAGGAGGTATGAGGAATGATGATATTTATCTACCCACTTGTCATCTTTAGGATTACAGCTGTTTCGCAGTCTTCATCATGTTATAATAATTTCAGTGCATAATAAATAATGTTTACATGTCTGCACTAATATGCATGTTACACATTATACATTACAATTGTATATTCACAGATCAGTTCATCAGAACATCCTGGTTGCACCATGATGTTCTGGTGACCTGATGAGCTAGCTTTCTTCATCTGCATTGACTTATATACATGCATTTTTGTTCAGCCATGCAAATGTAATTTAATATGCACTGAAATTATTATAATATACAGAAGGCTGCGAAATAGCCATATTCTTAAGTATGACAAGTGGTTAAATATATTTACCTCCCATAACAAGTGGTTAAATATATACAACCGCTCATAACACACACACACACACACACACACACACACACCTGTGTGTGTGTGTGTGTGTTACTGTCTCCTCCCTGTCTTGTTATTGCTTAATGATTGTAAATGAATGTTACCATCATGCAAGTGGTGTCCGCTTAACATTTCATCCAGCTTGCTAACGAATCTGCCAGCCTTACTACTTTAATTAAGAATAATAGTAATAAAAGAGAGGATAATCTGAAATATAATCCAATTGAAATGTGGTGTATATAGAAATATCTAAGGTAGGAGTAAGTGAAATGAATGCATACTGAAAAAGAAACATAATTCTGTTACACTTAATGATTTGGTTTATATATTTTATTTTTGTCTCTGTTAATCAACTCTTGTCTATTGCGTGTAGGTTCTGAAAATATTGCTGAAGCTGCATCACGATCAAGCTCAAAGGAAACCAGTCCATCAACCAGTATGGAGATGTCCTCCAGTTTCAGTGAGCCCTCACGAATGCAAACCTCGATGACCACAAGTCGAGAGAGCACTGGCATCCCATCACGCATGTCTCGAAGCCGAGAAACGACCCCGAGTGAAGAGAAAAGCTTAAGCATTACTTCCCCAAGTACTCGGACTGTCTCACAGGTGAGTTTTGTTTCTTTTTTTCCTCTCATAATAATCCAGAATTGACTTCTGTTTGAAGAGATGTTTATATTTCAAGTGGATATACCTTTTATCTTTTAAGTCATTGGACTGTGCCCTCGTTGGGGCACCACTTTGCTGGGTTTTAGTCACACATTGCTCCTAGTACTTATTTTGATAAAGTCTAGTACTTTCTCTGTTAGTTGCTTTTACCAAACCATTAAGTTATGGTGATGTAAACAAACCAATACTGGTTGTCATGTGGTGAGGGACACACACACATACATATACAGTGGGCTTCCACATAGTTTCCTTCTTCCAAATTCACCCACAAGATCTTGGTTGGCCTGGAGCTGTACATGTAGTAGAAGAGACTTGCTCAAGTGGGACTCGACCCAAAACCATGTGTTTAATTAGTTGTTTTTGTTTCCAGTAAACAATATGTCTGATAGTTTGTTAGACATGTGAAGACTAGTGAAATAAAAGAATTACTTTAATTTTAAAACAACTATGTTTTGGCAACAGAAAGGGTGTCTGGACATAGAAAGTCTCATCCAACCCATGCCACATGGAAAAGCAGACGGGAAAATGATGGACACTTTTACAGTTGCGAACTGAGTGTTGTTGTTTAGTCCCTACTAAGCTTTGAAGAAGCAAACCTCAAACCTATGACCAAAAACATTACAGCCCTTGTGGCAAAATTTGAAACCATTATTATTATTATTATTATTAATTATCAATATCATTATTGAAACCAATTTCTGTTTTCTTTCTTTCATTACTGCTAATGAAGGCGGCAGCTGCTGATGTTACTGCCATGAGGACTATTGCTGAGGACAAGTTCTCTGTACTGCAGAAAGAACAAGAGAATGCAGGACTGAAAGCCGAGATCAAAGATCTGAATGAAAAACTGGAGACCCTGAAGGTAAAACGTATTGAGGACAAGGCCAAGCTGAAGGAATTTGAAAAACTGAAAATTGAGATGCAGATTGTAAGTATTTTTAAGTCTCCTTTGCTGGTGGTATGGAGGTGTTTTTTTTTCGTTTTGTATTTTGTTTTCTTTTTAATGAATTAGAAATATTTAACTTTTGATTAATCTTCATTATTGACATCTTTATTGTCATTAATACAATCATCATTGTCATCATCATTATCATCACTGCCATCGCCATCATCATTACTACCACCATCATCATCATCATCACTGCTATCACCATCATCATCATCATTGCCATCGCTATCATCATTACTACCACCATCATCACAACCATCACCATCATCATCATCATCATCACAACCATCATAGCTGTCACCATCATCATCACAGCCGTCGCCATCATCATCACAGCCGTCACCATCAGCATCACAGCCATCATCCTCATGGCCATCGTCATCATCCTCATCATCATCATCACTATCGTTGTTTTATTACTGCTATCACAACTATCATCAAGATATCATCACAACCATTCTTCTCCCCATCACTGTTACACAGCCAACATCAGCACAGTTGCTTTACCTGCCAAGAAACAGTGGAATCCCACTGAAATCACACACGACTCTAATTTTATAAAACAGACACCTTGGATAGTGTAGTTTAAAATATTTGAACTTGAAATGTAAAGTGATCCTAAGTAAAACTCTTGACCGTATATTTAATTAATGAATGACATTACCTTTGTGCTTCAATAAATTTTGAAAATAATGAGGAATTTGGAGGAATTTAGTAAAATAATGGATTTAAAAGGTGTTTGTGTGTAATTATAATAATAGAAATTTTTTAATTTTTATATAAGCATCTTACATGAGTGATTTTGTTACGCAGTAATAG